>NC_140576.1:21573846-21658846 GCF_057381845.1 Rhamphochromis longiceps
TTAAGTTAGCTCTGTTTTCTTACTGATATATTGAGTTTGAATTTATCATCTTGTGTCTCTTTTATTGATTTTGGCTCTAATTTTTCATGAGATTTTGCAAGAGAGATAATTTAATTGGTCATTTGTGACCTCTTACACAGGTCACTTTAAACTCTGTAATCACCAAAGCTCTCTCCTGCCTTAGGCACCAGATCCAGCTTCCAAACTGATGCTTTTGGAGGCTGATCCTGAACTTCAAGAAGTACGTTTGTGTCACGTTTAAGAAGCTACTCAGCCTCACATCTAACAAAATGCATGTTTATCTGTGGCTGGGCAGCATAAAGTTGTGGGGCTATATTTACAGACAACATTTAAATCTCTTCATAAAACAGTTAATCTTAGTGTCAGTTAACGGTATCTTCACCTTGATCTACTTTCTGCAGTTGTAATGTGTTATCCACACAATAACCTGCTGTTGGTAATTAGTTAAACTAAAAAGTCAAACTCCTGAGAGTCTGAGATACCTTACCTTCACACACAAACTGTCTCAACTCACACACATCCTTCTGTTTAATTTGGCATGTTTCTTTGCTCCCTGTTTGAGGTGACAAACTAACCACATCCTCCTCATGGACATTTCTTCTTTGACTGTTTCACCATAAACACTCTTAAATACCAAATGATACCAAACTTTAAAAAAAAAAGTAAACCACATCTGGATATTTTAACAATAAAATCCACTCTTAAAACTATAATACCAAAACTAAAATAACTCTGAATACCAGATACACTATTAAGTCCTTATTGCATGTGTTTGTCTAAGAATGTGTACATGATGTGAAATATTGTGTTTGTATTGTCATACTCTGAACTTCTTGAATCACGTCCGTGAGAAGTACCACACATGTGATTATAATTTACAGATCAAAACTAACACTGAATCTAATGAAAACAAAATATTTTCAAACAATATAAACATCAGTATAAAGAATATAAACTTTCTCTGAAAAGAGAAAGAAAAGAATACAAAAATTAAACAAGATAAAGATTAATAAAAAAAATACAAAAATGCTAGAGTAAATGTACCTTTTTTCCGCCAGTTATCTTATTAAACTTTTACACCAGTGCCTGACAGTGGTTAACAAACTTCATCAGAGTGAGAAAGACTAAATGATATTTTTTATATTCTTATATGTATTTTTATTTTTTTATTTTTTTAGTTAATTTTGTTTCAGGCAGTTTCCATTTTTTCCTTTAGTCTATAATCTTTTTTAAATTTCAGTTTATTTATTTAAATATTTAAATAAAATATTTCTTCTACTCTTACTTTTAGTTTTAGTTGTAGTTAACTGTACTGTACTACCTGGCAGTCAGTTTATATCTTCCTGATTACTGCATCTGATTATACAGGTATTTCCAGTTAGTCGCATAGGTTCTTTCTAATAGCCTTTGTGATATAGTTCTCCCTCGCTGGCTCTTTCAGTGTGTTCAGAAGCCTGTCCAGCCGGTCGACAGTGCAGAGGAGGGCACAGACATCAAGGAGCAGAAGCTGCAGGACCAGGCTCAGAGGACACCTGTCCAGATACCTGATGCTTGTCCAAGTGCTCGCAGAGCCAAGCGCATGAAGTGTGAGGTGGGAGCCACAAAGCCTGACTAAAACTGCCCTGAAACCATCAGTACAAGCTTCACTATTCAACAGTTATTTGAAGAATCTCGTAGTTTGACGTTTCAGTTCTCACTTTGTCTGTAGGCTGTCTGTGTGAAGACTGAACCAGGTGAGCCCGGTGATAGCAAGCCAAACCTGAGGCGGAGGATGGGGTCTTTTGTTGTCAAGACAGAACCAGGTTAGACCCACACCCCAGAGCGAAAACAGTTATTCTGTTGATATTCACAACATTAATGCAAACACTTCAACACACTTTGTTTGGAATCATTAAGCATTAATAAACATGTATGAATGTTGTAAGAAGAGTGTTAAGTAGCGATAAGCAGAAATGAATGGTAATTAAACATATATTCAGTAGTTACAAATCCTCCTTTAGCCAAGAAAATAATATTTCTATAGTAACTTAAAAATACCAAATATGGAGTCCATGTATTTTTAAACATTTCCTGTAAAGGATAATCCTCTTCTTGGTCATAGTAACGTTTCTTGTGGCCTTGCAGAGAAAGAGATTCCAATTCTGGTGAAACAGGAACCAGTTGAAACCAAGGAACTAATATTTGAAGCTGACAAAGTTCCCAAGTCACGGTATAAGAAAGTCATGCCTCCAGTTCCTCCAAGTCCAGTAAGTAGACACCAAAAGAGTGTGTGTTTAGTTTAATGCAACATGATGAGAAATCCACCCTAAGTTTTTGTCATTTGACTAAGTTGCTTCCTTTGTCCATTAAATATGTATCATTTTTTGAAGAGCACAAATAACACATAACAAAAAAAATGTGACATTTTAATGCTGAATCTAATTACATAAACTAAAAGATACAATAGCACAAGAAAAGAAGGCAGAAGTAATGTAAGAAGAGAAAAAATGAGGTTTAAAATATCATGCACCATAACTGATCCTTTAAAACTGACAGCATTTCAAAGTATATTTTTAACATGCATGTTAAAATTCTTCATTTTTGTAATAAATATACTGAGTTCTGGTAGATTTCAGTCTATGTAAAAAATGTTTTTCATTTCTATCTGTTTATTTTCGTCTCACTACAAACTGCTCCTGTTGTTATTGCCCAGGTGGATCTGGTTGTTTGTCTGGTGTGTGGCAGTGGGGGAGATGAAGACCGCCTGTTGCTGTGTGATGGCTGTGACGACAGCTACCACACCTTCTGTTTGATCCCTCCTCTGCACGACGTTCCCAGAGGAGACTGGAGGTGCCCCAAGTGTCTGGCTCAGGTGAGATTAAACAGCACAGTCTGGTAACACTTTATAATTACTATCGTTAATACATAGAAAAATGAGCTAAATAGTTTTTCACTGTTAGCAAATATTGAAAAAATACTAAATAATATTAATTATTACTTAATAATTCTTTGTAAACCATCTATAACATCTATAAGGTGGAATGGATGTTTAAAGCTTCTAAGTAGTGCATAAATACTGTGTAGTCCATCTATAAACATTATTGTTTACTTTTGTTTATTGTAAATGTATTTGTTTTTTAAGCTGTTGCCAGGTTTTATAGTGTTTGTTTTTAAAAGAACATATAAGCAGGTATGTTATCAGTGACGTAAAGACTGTGATCCTGTAGTTTACTTTCACTTTTGCTATCTGTTTGTTTGGCTTAGAAAAACAGTACTGGGTTGGGTTACAGTACAACAAATAAGAAGTAAGATCAGTGTCACTTGTTCTGCAACAAGTGTAACTGCACTAAATACAAGAATCTCTCATCACTAATGAAAATGTGTTACAAAACTACACTAATACTGTAACTACAATTGAAAGTTTCTTAGGTATGGTTATCTTAAACTGTTACTCAAAGTCTGTATAGCTTAACGCTAACATTAAAAGGGAACTAAAATGCGTAGTTCTACATCTGTATTTTGTTTTGGGCTTTTACTGGCTTGTATAGCAGAATTAACAGCTCAAAAAAGTTGTATAACTTCTCTTAGTTTAAGCAATGTAAGGAGTGAGTGGGCTCAAACAGCTCCCATAGCCAAATCGCAAAAAGAACACGACTCCGGTGCAGCCAGTGTATTCCCAGGGTCGGTTTTAAAGGTTCTCCTTCCGGGAGCCAGCTCTAATGTCTGGCAGACTTTTGCTACCTGCAAAGCTCAGAATAATTTGATTTCACTTCTCTTTGCCACTCTTTACTTTAGTATGGACCTTCTAAATACACCCATGTATTTTTAATGCCAAATCAGAGCCAAAATATGGTGGAACTGAACAGTCTTCTGGGTGGAAATCAGAAAAAGAAATCATGTGTGAACGTCACACCTTTAGGAGGCAGGGCTGGCTTTTACCACAGGCCACCAGAGGGGTGCCAAAGAAATATAAAAAATATTTTTAATTCTTTGTTATCTAATTTTGAAACACTGCTTACACCATTAAGCATCTGATACTCAGAGGAGACCTCAGGCAGGATGCTCTGCTGGGGGCTGACTCATATAACCTGCTGCTTCACTGATATAAAATGGTGTTTAGTTTGAGTTTTAGATATATAACAGCTGCAGCAGTGTACATAGTAAGTGAGTTTCAGTGATAACGTACAGGTGACAGTACCTCTAAATTGCAGTTACTCCAATGTTTTGTTGCCTTTGAAGTTAATGGCTGTTTAAATCTGGCCTAGACTGTTCATGGTCGCATCATCTCTCCAGGTGTAAGTTGTAAGTGTAGTGTGAAGTTTGTCAAAATGTCAGAGCAAGAGGAAAATTAAAATAATAAAACACCCAATCAAGTTGGAAATGGCTTTTAAGATGTGTATGTGCTGAAGGTTGGAGATCGATCTCCTCAGGTGTTGGCATTATAACAGTCTGCAACCTGAGTGCCACCCTTGAATCCCTTTACCACTGAGTGAAATATCAAATCTGAAACCAAGTGGGGATGCTTCCACCTGTGCCCCATTGCTCATCTGCAGCTTTCACTTTCCTCTACTGTTGCTGAAAGTTCTGAGTCTTTGAAGCTGCCAATTTGGCTCTCTAGACTGCAGACTCTAGGAGACAGTCTTCTATGTTCAGGCTCCAACACTATTGATCTAAGGGTTTCGGGGACCCTGTGTTGTTGACGTAATTAGTCGTTTTTGGACAGACATGGTAATAGTGGAGCTTGCTTGATTGGTCATGCCAGAGGCCACTTTCAATAGTGAGATACCGAGTGAGGTTTGAAAGAGAACTGCTTTAAAAAAAAAAATGCTTTAAAAGGTTTGCTCACTTTTTCTCCAAGATCGTTTTTTTACCTCCTGGAAGTTCATTCATTCTCCCACAGATTCAATTTCAGAATTCTCAGATTTTTACCTATATGTTTTTAATTATGTAGTTATAGAATAGGTTTTTGGCATCATAATTCCATAAATAATTGTGTATAAATTAAAAACCACACACACACAAAAGCTAACCGTGTCAATATCTTTGAAAGGCTTTTTTAAATTTGCCCACAGGAATGCAACAAGCCTCATGAGGCGTTCGGGTTTGAACAGGCATACAGAGACTATTCCCTGCGTGCATTTGGCCAAATGGCAGATGCCTTTAAATCTGATTACTTCAACATGCCAGTTCATGTAAGTAGATATGGTCCAAACATAAACATACTGCTCTATGTCAGTCTGAGTATTTTAAATTCAATTACCTCTCACTTCTTTGTTACAGATGGTGCCCACAGAGCTGGTAGAGAAAGAGTTTTGGCGTTTGGTTGGAGCCATTGATGAGGACGTTACTGTAGAGTATGGAGCAGATATCGCCTCGAAGGAGTTTGGGAGTGGATTCCCTATTCCAAATGGAAAATTTAAGGTTTCTCCAGCAGATGAGGTAAATGTCTAAATAAGCAATATAAAACCTTGCATACATCTGTTGAATCATGTTTTGTAAACTAAGAAGTACAAGCATTGCACTGTAATTCCTGCTATTGACCTGGGTATGCCGTTCCCCACGCAGAAATACCTCAAATGTGGCTGGAACCTCAACAACCTGGCGATGATGAACCCGTCTGTACTGACTCATGTAACAGCTGACATCTGTGGGATGACGCTGCCGTGGCTTTATGTTGGCATGTGCTTCTCCTCTTTCTGCTGGCACATCGAGGATCACTGGAGCTACTCCATCAATTACCTGCACTGGTATACAAAAAAAGTTTCTTGTATAGGTTTATTATTGCTTGAGCTCCTAAAATCAAATACATTTTATTTGCACCTCACTTTTGGCCAGCAGGAGTGAAGTCTTTTCTATTTTATTCATTTCAAGGGGGGAACCCAAAACCTGGTATGGTGCTCCTGGTTTTGCTGCCGAGCAGCTGGAGGACGTTATGAAGAAACTGGCCCCAGAGCTTTTTGAGTCTCAACCTGACCTGCTCCACCAGCTGGTCACTATCATGAACCCCAACACCCTGATGGACTATGGAGTCCCAGTTCGTAGTCTTTTTCACATCCTGTGTAGTCTACATCTGTATATGTAGTCAGTGTCTGTTATGAAGTGGATATACAGATAAAACTTGAATATTTCTCACAGGATTTTCTCTGCTCTCCACTTTGCTTCAGATTTACAGAACAAACCAGTGTGCTGGTGAGTTTGTCATCACATTTCCTAGAGCTTATCACAGTGGCTTCAATCAGGGCTTCAACTTTGCTGAGGCGGTCAACTTCTGCACAGTGGACTGGGTATTTAATCCCTTTATTTTCGCTGTTCTAAACAGCATCTCTTTTTTGTTTGGAAAAAGTATTTAAAACACTTTTTCTAATATAATTTTATGTGAAAGTAGAAGATGTGAATGAATAACAAGGTCATTTTTTTTATTTTTAGTATGAAAGATTTTCATTGATTGAGTACAAAAAAAATGCCAGCTTATTTTAGTAGTACTGCTTTACAGCTTGATTTATAGTTCTGTATAAAATCTACACTTTACCTGATCTGCAGCTTCCCAGAAAAGTATTTACGCATCACAGCAACACACATTTTTAACCACTGTTATAACAACTGCTTTAAGTCTTATAAAAACAGAGGTCATGTTAACTGAATGTGTGAAATCTGAAAGCTGCCCATCCCTTTAACAGGTTAAAACACCGATGGTGAAACTGTAAAATGGTACTAGGAGCACTGGTGTGTTTCTAAATTCAAACAAACACAGTAGAATCCTTCATGATGGTATTCAATGGCACCTGTTAGCAATAGGTGCAGAAGGATCACATATTGTGGGATTTCCTCTCAGTAAAGTGAGTTCTCACAGAATTAGAGAATATGTAAACTATCTAGAAGGCTGTGTGGCATGATAGCATGCAGGAGAAAGAAAGACAATCGCAAGAGAGAATGAAGCACCAGTGATGGCTGTAGAGTCCATGAACACCAGCGCAATGTGCAGAGAAGACTTTTAGTAGCTTTAGTTCAAGTCTCTGTGAGAAATTTTCCCATGAAGCAGGTAGGAAAAAAAATCATGCTGAGGGCAGAGAAAAGCAGACACAAATACCAACAACAGCCTATGCCACAGGCTCTTTGGGATTCAGTGCAGGACTATAAATAAAGCTTAAGCTGCTTTATCGGGTCATGCATCAGTATTTAGATTACCTCCAGTATTTTCATAGTGTTATGCAAAGGCTGTTACTATGAACTGGAGAGAAATGTGGAGCGGCAGTTTATATTAAAAGTAAATTATATTATATCTGTTCACCCAAAAAAGATCATGTTGCTTTTTTAAAATTAGTTTTCTTTTGTAAAGTAGCCACAAGTTGAAATAAATTCATTTTAGTATCACAGGAGAGTAAGAAAAGCTGAAAATATTTACATTAGGCTGACATTTTTTTGTTCTTCTTTACACACTTACTCAAAACTACTGCTGACTAATTTCTCTTCTGCTATTGCTCCATCACCAATTACACACATAACTTTCTTTTGCTCCTTTCTCTTCTACCAGATGCCTCTTGGCAGACAGTGTGTTGACCACTACCGCATGCTGCATCGGTACAACGTGTTTTCGCATGATGAGATGGTGTGCAACATGGCCACAAAAGCAGATACACTCAGCGTGGTTCTGGCCTCAGCCGTGCACAAGGACATGGTCGCCATGATCCGAGAAGAGGAGGAGCTGAGAGAGAAAGTGAAGAAAATGGTACAGCATCTTTCAACAACTCGTGTAGACATAATGACAGAGTTGCATAGTGTGTAGACTATTTTTTAATAAATAAATACAGGTTTATTTTTCATATCACTAGTTTAAAATTGCTTTTTTGTTTTGGCCTCGCAGAAATGTGTAAAAATGTGCCACTAAGCTTTATTGGCCAGCTGTGAAAGTAGCATACATGTTTAAAAAAAGTGCAAAGAGGTGTTGTGTTTAAACACACACTGCATCACCTAATGCATTTGTTGGTATCTCACACCTTCAGGGAGCGATGCACCACCAGGAGGCAAAGTACGATCACCTCCAGGATGACGAGCGGCAATGTTTCAAGTGCAAGACTACCTGCTACCTGTCTGCCATCACCTGTCCCTGTACCCCCGGAGTATTGGTCTGTCTGTACCACATCAACAACCTCTGCTCCTGCCCCGTCACCAACTACACAGTGAAGTAAGTCCCACTGATTATTTTTTAGTATTAAACTACAGAAAACTGTGGTTCTTCTGATTTGTGCATCTTATTAAAAAAATCTATCATTTTGCTTTGCTGCTACAGTTACAGATACACACTGGACGACCTGGTTTTGATGATGAATTCTGTGAAGCAGCGATCTGAGCTGTATGATGAATGGGCCTCCCGTGTAACAGAGACTCTAGAGGCCAAACTCGAAAAAAAGAAAGGTAAGCAGCAAAGGACCAAACAGATGGTTTCACGTGTTTAAGTAAAATAACCAGTGTTTCCTTGCACCTAATTTCAGAAAATGAAACTATATTCAAATTTAAAACCAATGTTTTGAAGTTGCAGTAGACAACCTCCTTCCATGGTGCTGTAATAAAGACTGCACTACTTTCCATTTTAAAACATTAGCTTATACTCGACTGAGTAAGCAGTAATAATAGCATCTGAATCTCGCTTTCTATCATCTTTTTAGCCACCTCTACCATCCTCCTCCTTTTTCTTTTTCCATTTCCACATTTAATGTGGTTATTCTAGCATCAACCGTTTCAGTTATCTGGCCACAGCTATGGATCATTACAGCCCAAAACAAAAGCACTATGTTCAGTTTAGCAAACAAGTCATCATTTGGCAAGGAGATTTCATACCTGCTGGAAGAGACGATGGCACAGTTAAAGTGAAGTTTATGGACAGCCCATGTAAATGCAGACGGTTTCATTTATTCTGTAGCTACTATGTTTTGCAAAAGTAGAAAAATACACATCTACACCAAAACAGGGCAGGTGCTGAGCTGAAAACAAGCCAGCAAAGATTGTAAAAAAGTTGATGGATGTATGTTTAAGACTCGTATTAAAAAGGATTGCTTTGCCTGCCAATCTGTAAATAGTCAGTAATATAATTTTGCTCGTCTTTTATCTCAGAAAGTAGAGCACTGATGAAAACCTTGTTAGTAGAAGATTGTCAGCTTTCCTGAGTAGATGTGAGAAATCCATTCATTTTACTCAAACATGTATCCAAACCTTATTAACTACCTCAGTTTCAGATCGTAAAATTTCCTACTCATCAAATTAATACAGCTGTTGTACACTTGACAAACTGCACAGTTTGTCATGTGTGACGCGTCCACCACCAGCTGCAGTCTGCGTACTGTGAGTTTGGTGTTCTTGTTTATTATGGCACAGCAGCAGGATCCCCTCTTCATCTGCCTGCCTCAGCATCCCTCCTCTCCATGTATTTTAGGCTCAAACTGGGAAAAGTGTCACTCTGTAGGAAGTGTAATCGACCTCCTGTTTAGACTCCTCAGCATGGTGTTAACTGTTTGACGTTTATTTTTAAAAGTGCCACTAGTTTAATTAAATTTCGTTTACTGAAGAGGCTGTCACACTGTTCTTGGGAGCTATAGACAGCAGAGCAAAAATAGTTTACAAAACTTGCAAATGAGAGCTCTACGGCTTTTTCTCGTTATCTTAATTAAGACGCTTTAATAGGAGAAACATGTAGCAAATCAAAGTGGTAACCTGCAGGGCTGAAAAAAGAAGCCAGTGCATAAGAGCCAAAACTGCCCCCAATCCCCCAAAACTCCCACATTAAAAGGACCAATGAAAAGACTTAAAAATTAAAATAAATGTTTACAGCTTTTTAAAAAAATAATTGTTTGGAAATTGTTTGGGATTGTCTGTTTGGGATTCTCCAGTGATTAAAAACTGTTGGTAGATGAAGTTTTGAGTAGGTGTACCAGGCAGCTGTAGCCAACTGAAGTCTGCTAGAGTCCACCTGTGCTAAATGGAGTCACTGAACAAAACTGCCGTTTGTGTCTTTTGAAGCATTTTAATCAGGTAAATAGAAATTTGTCCAACTACTTTATTAGTCTGTTACTTAGTACCAATTGGAAGATATCTGAGTTTGTGCATTGCAGTCGTACAGTTGCTCATCCAAATATGCTCACTTCTGGTTTCAGAAAGCTCAAAACAAACGTGTGCCACTGCGTTTGCATTTTGACTAACAAAGCTGTGTTTGCACACACTGTTAAAACACACACTGGGCGAGACATCTTGAATGAATGATGTTGGACATTGACAGCCCCCTTTCTATTGGCCAAGTGGGGAGTCATCACTGCATATATTGCTCTAATATTAAGTTGCTCTGCAGCTGCACTGCGATTAGAAATAATGTGTTTCGAGCTCAGAGTCAAGGTCAGCATTTCCTGTGTGAGTGTCTGTGCATTCAGAATGTTTTTGGCCTTTATTGGATGGTCCAGTATAGAGTACACAGTAGTGGGAAGACAGTGAGGGGGGGCTGACACACTGAAAACAACCCAACACAGTAAAGACACAAGACATGTGTTACAGCTCAACCAGGTGAGCTTTAGTGGCGTCCCCTGTGCATACAGTGGTTTGCAGACCTAGGATCAGGTGTTAGAGGTATTTACTTTCATTCTGGGGCAGCTTGTTTGCGCTGCTATAAGTCCTTTAGTTAAACCCTTGGGACAGAGAACACAAAAGTCACAACAGGCAAAGAACTTGTATATGATGAAGTGAGTCAATATGCTAAAAACAATGAAAATGCTTCACTGCCACCTTTGTTTTTGCCTTTCATGGTGCTTTTGTTCACCTTTCTTCCTCTTTGCTGAGTTCCTGTTCTATCTTGCCCCAACCTTTTAACCAGTCATTCATGCTACACAAAGCACATATCACTGTTATATCGTGAGTGCCTCATCGCAGTCCAGACCCGGGCCAGTATAACATAACACACAAAAAGAAGTACCCCGAGTTTTGTTCCTGTTTTTGATATTAGATTAGAAGATATTAGAATCACACTCAATAATCATAATGAGCTGTTGGACTAAGTGATTCTATATAAAGTCAATAAAGAAATGAAATCCTAAAATCCTTCTACCAATGACTCCGCTCCATTGTCACTGTCAGCAAAGTAATTCCTCAAAGAGCTCCTGGAAGCAATTAACCTAAGACTCAGTTAAGTCAATAGTGGTGTAAGTTATAAGATAAAAGTATTTATTACTCTTTGCAGCGCCAGTGCCATGTTCAGCAAAAACAATAAAAAAGAGGTTGCTGCAGTAAGTCATCAGTTGCTCAGCAACATGTTGGGTTATTTAAGCTGCAAATGTGTTAGACTATGATTAAGCTGCTCTTGTCTCCTCAGGCCTGCCAGTCTTTCGCACCCTCCTTGCTGAGTCAGACTCCAAGCTGTTCCCTGACAACGACCTGCTGCGTCGGCTTCGTTTGGTCACACAAGATGCTGAGAAGTGCGCGTCTGTGGCACAGCAGCTGTTGAATGGCAAGAAGCAGACCAGGTAACATTAATATGCGATGTCACCCAGGCTTATGCATTACTTCTCACACATTCTTCTTGTTGAATAGTAATGGCGCCTTAATGAGGGTGATTTCTTCACTCATGGACACAGGTATCGGTGTGGAAGTGGGAAGTCACGGAGCCAGCTGACTGTGGAGGAGCTGAGTTCATTTGTGCGGCAGCTGTATAACCTCTCCTGCAGTCTCCCTCAGGCGCCCCTGTTGAAGGTAAACTGAGGAGAAGAAATTTGCTTTTACCAAAGTAAAATTTCATTTCTTTAATTTTAAGTCACATTGTGCAGCTTTTGTTATTTGTGCAGTTTCTGTCCTGCGTTGCTTGTATTTAAAAATATGGCAGTGTGATTGGCACTAAGGCCACTGCTAAATGAGACAGTTTTATGCCTCACAGGTGAACCACAAAGTGTGGTGTCAGTGAAGGGAGGTAAATGTTGGAATAGCTTATTAATGACAATAAAGTAGACCTCTGCGTAACACGTTAGATCTGTGATCAGTTTTTTCTGAACTTTATGTGATGTATTGTTTTTATTTGTGTGTTTTTATGTGTTTTGCGTTACATGTCTTTTCTGTATTGCATAGTTTGATGTGACCTGCTTGAGGACTACAGATGTAAATTAGTGGTTTTCTTACAATCTTACACGTTTACGTCTTATTTTTTACGTCAATGTCCACTAACATGCACTTTCCCTGTTAAATAAATAAAAATGCACTACTTGATCTGATTTGAAGACATTTTTCAACTTCTTGTATTTTCCATCTTCAGGAACTCTTAAATCGCATTGAAGACTTCCAGCAGCACAGCGAGAAGGTCCTGGCAGATGAACTTCCCAGTGTTGCTGAGATCCAGAGCCTTTTGGACGTCAGCTTCGACTTCGACGTGGACCTGCCTGAGCTGCCGCGCCTGAGAGTGAGGCTGGAGCAAGCACGATGGCTGGAGGGGGTGCAACAGGCCAGCGCTCAGCCTGCTACCCTGACTCTGGAGACCATGAGGAGGCTCATCGACCAGGGAGTCGGATTAGCACCTCATCCGTCAGTGGAGAAAGCCATGGCACGACTTCAGGAGCAGCTCACTATGTCTGAGCACTGGGAGGACAAGGCGAGCAGTCTTCTTAAAGCCAGGTGAGGGCAGCACCGATTAGTCCATGATAAAGTTTGCATCATAGCCACAGGATAGGAGCTTCCAAAACAGCAACAAGGACATATTATGGTAGCTTGTCATGCTCTGAGTTTAATCCAAAAGAAAACCAGATGATTTCTAAGATGTTATTCTGCTTCTTAGCTTTAACTCTGTGTCCAGGTATTTGCACTGATTGTAACTGAATAATGTAATATTACGTCAGTGCTCCTGATTTTGCTTCATTTTAATTACAGCTAGTGCAAAATGCTGCTGCTAGAATATTCAACAAGACCAACAAAAAGTGAGCATCATGTTTAGTTCTGCCCTCATTCCATTGGTACTCAGTGCTGTCCAGTATTAACTGTCATTAGTGCTTTTCAGAAGCTTTTAATGGCATGGCTGTCAGGAATGCGCATTTACTCTCACCATTATCAGGCAAACTAATCTCCAATCAGGACTTAAATATCAGTATTTTTAAAAAAAGTTTTGTGTTTCCTCATCATGCTTAGTCCACTGCAGCTTTGAATTTGGGGTTTTCACAGAATTTGAGATAGTGTTTGAAAAATATTTCAGATGTTTGACAATTAAAATATTATTTAATGTAAATAAGTTTGGTTTTCAAAATAACATAAGCTTTATGTTTTATGCAATTTTATGCAATAAAACCTGTATGTACAGAACATTTTTGAAAGTGTTTGTGGTAAAATAAATATTTAGAAAGCTTGTGAACGAAGTGTCATGGCATTTCTTGGTATGGATAATATAGATAACATGGACCTGATGCAAATATTGTGCCAATGTTTACAACCTATGGTGCGTCATTTGTGTTTTTCTACCCACCAGACCACCACACTCCATAGAGACCCTTAGTGCTGCTGCTGAGAAGGCATCTAGCATCCCTGCCTACCTCCCAAACTGCCTTCTCCTGAAAGACACCATCAGAAAAGCTCAAGAGTGGCTGCAAGAAGCTGAGGAGCTTCAGGTTAGCAGAAATTTTAAGAATGGTTGGACTATTAGGAAATATGATATTATTATATGTTATTTTGATAGGGTGTGACTTAAAAACAATTGTGATGGTGTTTATAACGATTGAGAGTTCTCCTGTCATGAAAACTTGTTAGTAACTTATTGCCAGTTTAAAGGAAGTGCGTGAGGTTACTGCAACAAAGAGGCTGTTCTTAGAGGCGTATAAAAGACAGCAGGAAGGCAGTGAAACTGTGTCACTCACATTTGTGACCAAAAATAGAGGCGTCTGGGGTGTAAAAAGTGTGAAGGGGTGTGTGAGTAAAAACTATTTTTAGATTCAGCCTCCGTGTTTCACAGCAGCAGTGAAGGTGACGCTGTCGTAGTTATTTTGAGGCTGGAGCCTCTCCACTCTGACCCACACACGCAGTGAGAGGAAAGAGGCGGTGCAGCGAAAACAGGGGGAAAAGAAAGTCAACAATTACTGTAACTACAATCGAAATCTCTGAGTGGAAAAGTCCAAAACGACTCATGTATTGTATCTTTTTGCCTGATCCCATCCTCTGCTGATTTATTTTATACAGCAACTATATAGCATACTGAAAAAAAGTGCTGGCTTACGTATTGTATGTTTTGCCGTGCCTTTCAGTGTCTGGCACAATAATAACATGCAGGGTTGAGTGTAAACAGGAGCACAACTTCCTTTATTTGAAGGCTTTAGTTTTTAATTATTCTTCAGAATATTTTTTTAGAATAATTAATTCTTTGTGTTATTATAACTATTAAGCTATTCAGTAGTATATAACTTAATGAAAATTATTAGTTGTTTTTTTAAGGACCAGTAAAATGTAAACGAGGCCAACATAACTGGTCAGCTGGTTCAGGGTATCAGTGGGGCAAAAAAAGCGTGTTACACTAAAATAATCTTCTTGATTCAGGTCAGCGGCTGCATCCCGATGGTGGACACCCTCTCTGACATGGTGCTACGAGGACAAGCCATTCAAGTCCACCTGGAGCCTTTAGACAGGCTGGAGTCTCTCATGGCACAAGTGCAGGAATGGAAAGAATCAGCAGCAGCAACTTTCCTTCAGAAAGACTCAAGCCTCACCTTGCTGGAGGTAAAATTAAATTAGATTTAAAAGGATTTTTAGGACATTTTGAAATATTATCTGCTGAGGTTAAAACCTGGCAGGCAGAAAATGTTTGACTTGTCCGATCCTTCCTGTTTCTACTTCTCTTTGTGTGGAGAGAGTTGAGCTTGTGTTTAATGAATTTGAATACTGTATATGTATACTGTATTGGATTCTCTGGAAACAAAGAAAACATTTGAAGATGTTTTTTATGGGATCTTACCCAATAAACTGTATTAGACAAAACAGTTAGTCACCAAAACTATTGCCAAACTTCTACGTGAAAATCATTTATTTCCATCAAATTCAGGCTTCGTTGTAGTGTCTGGCACAATAATAACATGCAGGGTTAAGTGTAAACAGGAGCACAATTTCCTTTATTTTAAGGCTCGGTGCAGATAAAATCCCTGTGTCAAAGGCAGAGGTTGTTAGTTTTAGGTCCTGTTAGTCCAGGAGACTCACAAGGCTTTTGTTCTCTGCAGGTTCTTTGTCCCCGATGTGAAGTTGGAAACGTCGGTTCTCCAAAGAGGAAGGCAAAGAAAGGAAAGGAATCACCTAAAAGTAACAAAAAGAAAACTTCGAGGTTCAATACGCTCAGCGATGTGGAAAAAGCGCTTTCAGAGACCACGGATTCTACCTCTGCAGTAAGTATTCAAAGAGCTATTCCCTGAGACACGTGTGCTTCAAAAGAATAAAGTTTGCTGAGTTACCTGATTTTGACGTTTTGGTGGTCAGATCCTGATGACGAGAAGTAGTTTTGAGCGGAAGGAAAGTCTTGTCTTTTCAGGTTGTTGCAGGAAAAGCTTAACTGCATATAGAAGGGTGCTTGGGATGTGTGTTGAGCAGTCAAACTTGATAAGGGGCACAATGCTGAACAGGGTGATAACAGTCAATTTAAGAAAAAAACTAACTTTTATTCAAACATTCGCTGTAATATTATGATAACACAGTAATTATTTGCTTAATCACTGCGGTAGAGATCTGACTGCTGAAATTCATCAGGAAAAATACTGAGTATGTTTTATTCAACAGATGGCAACTCTTGAGGAGCTGTGGGTGAGGGAGATGGAGGCTTTCTCTAATCTCAGGGCAGCAAATGAGTCAAAGCTCCTTCCCACGGCAGACTGCATGGACCTGAGGGTGTGTTTCTGTCAGAGGGCGCCCATGGGTGCGATGCTACAGTGCGAACTCTGCAGGGATGCCTTCCACAGCGTGTGCGTCAGAGACCCGTCAGATCCCTGCAAAACACAGCCATGGCTTTGTCCGCAGTGCCAGCGGTCAGAAAAGCCCCCCTTGAGCAAAGTCCTCTCTCTGCTGGCATCACTGCGGCACATCGGGGTGCGCCTTCCGGAGGGTGATGCACTGCACTATCTGATGGAGAGGACAGTAAACTGGCAGCAGCGAGCGCAGGAGGTTTCACAGGCATGTAACCTACCAGAACTCGAAGAGAGGCCAGGAACTCCTCCCACTCTCACCCGCTGGGTTTCAGGCAGTGACAACCCTCAGAGCAACACTCAGGTCACTCCTCATCTCTTTGTGCCACTTTTTAAGCAGTTAATTTTTTGCAAATGTTAATTGGTAATGATGGGGAACAATTCTCTCCCCAACTCTGCTAAATGAAAATGTACGTCTGCAACAGAGAGTTAGATTTTCTCCACATGACACAATAAACCAGTTCCCTTACAAAACCATTTTAAGATTTTGGTTCAGGATCAGGTTTTTACAGCTTTTCCAAGCATTTCGTACAAAACAGAAGGAGCTAACAGAAGGAGATATATTAGTATATTAGTATAAATCATCTGGCAGGTGTAAAAAAATAAAATAAAATAATGAAGGAGGAGAAATGCACCATTAAAGGGTGCTGTGAGATGTAATAAAAAGATGATAGGTGTCTTAGAAGCTGCAGAAATGACACAAATCTGATTCATATGTAGAGCTCAGTTCCAGCCCTCTTTAAAGCTTAAAGAGTTGTTTTTATTATCACCTACCTGCGTGTGTTAACATCGGAGTTTGATGGTTTTGATACAGGCTCCTTGTTTGACTCCAGAGTGGAATAGGACAAGCCATGCTCAGACCGTCTTCTACACCGAGCAGAGATGCATACCACTGCACGGTCAGTGTCCTGAGCCACTTCATGAAGACATGACTCGCAGTTTTTCTGTCGTTTCAGATTGTCACATTTTAGATTTTGCGTGTTTATGTTGCAGGTTTGAGTCGGGACCTGGAAGAGCTGATGGTGGAGGGGCTCCTTCTGCAGGTGTCTTTGCCAGAGGTGCAGAGCCTCTACCTTGTCTTATTGGACAGAGCCAGCAGCCAGCAAACAAACCCATGCATGTCACCACCACAGGAGGAGCCCACAGACTGTGAGAAACACATGCAGTTTAACTCTCAGGGAACAAATCTGCCACTGAACCAGGTACAAGCCAAACCAATAAAGGAACCATTTCACATCCTGAACACTGCAGCGCCAGTTTCATCGTGCTGATTTTATTTTCAGGATGGTGCCAAAGGTGCAAGCAGCTCAGAAAAGAAGGTGAAGCGGCATCTGGAGAGAGACAGCTCAGATGGAGAGCGCAGAGCGAAGGACAAAAAGCACTCTCACAAGAGACAAAAGATGAATAAAAAGAATCCACAGCGCAGGCAAACCTCGACCTCGTCCTCCCCGCGCTCCAACTTCTCCCAGTCTGACGACTCTGATGAGGAAATGGCTGTGTGTCCAGCAGAGAGGTGTCAGCTGCCAGAGGGAGATGAGGTGAGAAAGACCTCTGACAGGAGCCACATAAATGGATTTAGTCTGCAGAGGACAGGCTAAGGTTACTTTACTGTCTTCGATATGAGGACCTCATCTCCGGTCAGGAAACTGCTGCTTCAAAAACAAGACGAGCTGTAATCTTTATTTTTATCTAAAGAATTGATCGTGAACAGCAAACACCAGCGCTCCCAGACAAACCTGTGCAAAAACTCTGTGCTGTAGGTTTCTGGTGAATGACATTTTAATATTTCATTTTATTAACATAAAGCCTTCACATAAATGTGTTGGCGGGTTATGGGTGAGATTTTTGGAGCCAAAAGTGACCCCTTAACAACGTCACAGACTTCTGAGGGGGTCTGTACCTCACAGCAGGAATTAATATTAGTCAGATCAACAAAAAAAGGCACCCCCCACAGCGGAGATATTCAAGTCAGGCATTCAAATTAGCAGAGTCGAGCCCAAGGAGGGTTGATCAGCTAAAGCTGTGTCGGGACATCTGTCAGTCAAACTGGCCAAACCTCAAACTCCAGTTTCCAGGTGGATGAGTTTTAAAAAACACAGGGAGGTGGTGTAATGATGGTGGAAACTATCCTCCCCCTCCAGCTATGCTGTTCCCGTGACTTTGAGTTTGAAGGATTTCCAATTTTGTAAGACAAACAAACTAAATAACAACAACATCATGAAGTAGAACATAGCCATCATCTCTTGGAGGACACATTTAACTTTAAATATATGTTAGATTCTCCTGTTGATCCCTTGATTGAATATGTGTGACAGGTCTATCATAAACAGGACGGAGGGGAATTTTTTCAGGATAAACGCAAACTAAAACTTTCCTCCGGATTAACTGAATTTTTCAATGAATATCCGACTGCAGACTAACTCTAAATCTTTATTAGATTTTTTCCATTGATGGCATAGGTGGTACCTTGTTTGGTCGAGCTTGTAAATTGTTTTGCTGCTCTCCATGAAAACACAGGTGGTGTTGGTGAACATTGTGGAGCATATAGCTTTTGGAAGTGTAGACCTGTTGTTTAGCTGTGATGTTGACTGACTTGTGTGTTTCTGCAGGTGAATTGGGTCCAGTGTGACGGCAGCTGCAATCAGTGGTTTCACCAAGTGTGCGTCGGCGTTACGGCAGAAATGGCCGAGAAGGAGGACTACATTTGCGTCACGTGTACACTGAACGACGGGCGCGTAAGAAAGTAAAGATGTCATTCTGAAGGGAGGCGTGTCTTCAGTCTGGAGGGTCACTGACCCCGTACCCCTCTTCACCCCCTCGTCCCGTCTGTCTAACCCTTTTGTAACAACGGTGCTATCTCCTCTTTGACATGTTGTCCAGAACTATAATGTTTAGTTATTTTTTTGTATTTTTACATATATATATTATATATATTTCCTCCTTCTTATGAATTGTTTGTGGTTGTCTAAATGAAAAAAAGAAAAACACAGGATGTGAAGTCTGCTGCATGGCATCCCGTTACATCGACGCAAAGGAGTCTTACACCATGAACCCCCCTCCCCCCCGGTAAAGAGAATTAATCAAGGGTTAATATTATCTTCTTTAAAACTTTCTTGCATGTTAAACCAGAGCTAAGGGGACAGAAGTCGAGGTTTTCACCCCCCAAAAAATGACTTTTTTTTTCTTTGAAATCCAGTGTTTAGTACATGCATCTTAATATAATTATTCCCATTTTTTGTTTTGTAGAATAGTTTTATTTATCTGAGCAATAATTTTTGTCTGAATCGACTTAAATGGCTTTGATCTCGGCTGAGTTGTGTTTTAGCGATGATGGTGTGATGTACAGAAAGCTACTGGGTTACGTGTCTGGGTTACGGAGAAACACTGCGGCACGCCAAAGGAAAAAGAGGCTGCTGGCTGGGCAGATCCTCGCCTTGTAACCCATCACGGGAAACAGCAGGAAGGACCTGGAGTAGCTGAAGATGTTACAAGTTTATATTGTGGAATAAAGCCCTTTTGTTCTATGGATATGCCTTGTCCTTTCACTTCAATGTAGTAAAAACAAAAAAACACTGCCTGTCCTCCAAAACAGGATTTAAATACGCTGTTCAGACAGTGGTCATACAAGTTTACCCATCAGAGATCACAGTGACTAACTATTCTAAAAACCAGATTTTTAAAATGTAATAATCATTAAACCCTGATAATGCTGATTTTTATTGCTTCATCATGAAACAAATTTTACAATAAACATTTATGATCCCCAGTTATATTTATCTTTGAAGCCAGACAATAAAGACCTGAATGATCCGTAAACACGGAGTCTAACCAGATGCTGACGTCAATAATTTAATATCATTTTCCGGATTGTGGTTACACTACTTAAGAAACAGTGTAAATTAGAGTATTTTTACTGTTTATTTATTAGTATTTATTGTTTATCAAAGGGTCTGAATCCTCTACCAAAAAAAAATATTGTTCTGAATGATCGCAGTGCGGAAACAGGCGAGATTGCTTCAGTTTTCTGTCTGACAGTAATGATAACATTCGGTGGTTCTGCGATCTCACTGGTAGGTGACAGAGATGGTGGGGTGTGGACAACCAGGAGGAAAACATAAAATCTGAATCTACAGAGCTTATATTTATGTTTTATTTTTACAGAAATTCAATTTTGAAACCTTTTAATTATCAATAATTGATCAACATTTTTATCTTCTGAAGTCGGGCCTGTCAAAACAAGTTTGAGAACCCAATTTTTCATTCTGTGTAACGCAGAATAAAATTTCAGTTATTTTCAGTGTTTAATAATTTAATAGGATGCTAATCTTTAAATTACACCCTCACTTTCAGAAACATCAGGATAACTGTGTAAAATGTAAATTAAAAAAACTGTGGAACAATTTCAGGATAATGTTGGTCGATGTAAAACTGTGAAGACTTTGAATATCTCATCATTTATAGATGAAAATATGATCAAAATATTCAGAGAATCCGAAGAAATCTCTGTCTGCGAGGGACAAAAGCCATGCCCTGCATTAAAAACAGACATGATTCTGTTATTTAATTATTGGATGGGCTCAGGAACACTTCCAAAAGTCATTGTCTGTGAACATGGTTCATCCAGTGCAGGTTAAAGCTCTATGATGCAAAGAAGGAGCCTGTGGTGGGGCGTGGTCTGCGGGGCCGTGCGGACGCACCTGCACGGCATCCGCAATCACGCCCGCCGTGTTAAAACACGGGGACTCAGGGGTTGGTGGTGGTGTGGTGTGACGTGAATCAAATAAAGTTGGCTCTGAACGTCGCTCCGTGGTCCCGCCGTGCCTTATTCATGCCACAGAGCCATATGTGAATATGATCCAGAAACTCTCTCTGGGCCAAAGCTCATTTAAAATGAGCAACGTGGAAATCTGTTCTGGGGTTAGACAACTTGAAATCTGACGTCCTTAAAGAGGAGAGGGACCATCCAGCTTGATATCAGCGCTCAGTTCAAAAGCCTGCATCTGTGATGGTATGGAGGTGCATTAGTTCCCATGCAATTAGCAGCTTGCACATCTGGAAAGGTTTCAGAGCAACATACATCCAGATGACATCTTTTTCAGGGAAGGCCTTGCATATTTCATATTTTAGTTATTACAACAGCTTGTTTTTTTAGTATAAGAGTAGAATGAGCTGCTAGAATCCTCTATCAGACAAGACTGAGACTATTTTCCCCTTAAAAGTCCAGCAGCTCAGTTCCCAGATGTTTACAGAGTGTTGTTAAAAGAAGACTGGATGCCACACAGTGGTAAACATGGCCATGTTCTAACTTTTTTGAAATGTGATGCTGCCATTAAACTCAGAATGAAATTCAGAATGTGTTTACCATTCAGCCAATTGTCTGATACAGGAACAGCATATCTAAATCTATTATTATTGTCATTTGCTAAAATTAGCAATAATTAATAAATTTAAAGATTCCACATAAATAAATATCTTTGCAGAATTACGTACTGCTGAAAAAGCTGCAAGGACTTATAAAACCCTATAAGATGCCACCATTGTGGCAGCAGCTTTCCAACTACTGGCATGAATGTGATCATTTCAGAGTCCTTGAGCCTGATTAATTCCCTTGATAAAAGTATCTATCTGTTTATACTTGTTTTTATACTCCAAAGTCCATACTTCAGATTATGTGTAATCTTTCTAAATCTGATAAATACTTGTCCAGACCTAGCACAAAGCAAACATGTGGACCTGCACAGTGACATGATTATTTTTAGGTATTTTATCAGACTACTTACTAACAAATACGTGAAATGTGCCTAAGCCCTGCTTTATAATTGTGCACGCATTTCCTATCGACGCCTGTCTGAAGTCTTTGTGTTTGGGGGACATTTCCTCCTCTCACAGCAGGGGGAGAAGCTTGGTGATAGAAGCAGCTCCTTATGTGAAGATAAATTGAATTCATTAACAGGAAGCAGCTGGGACAAAGACAGCAGCTTTAGCCACAGGGAAACACAATAGGTACACCTGATCAGTGTCTTTCGCAGAGTGACCTAAGCTCTTTACTGGTTTATCCTGAAGGGGGAGCCAAAAACCAGCTAAGAGAAACAAAGTAGTCTTACAAAAATGACGAGGCTAAATAATAATGCGACAAAATGCACACGCAAAAAAAGACACAAATGAAAGTGTTAACAAAGATTTTTTTTTAAAAAAATTGATAAGAGGAGAGAAAATACACATTGAGATTCAGAGATCTGAAAATGCACAAAAAGGAAGTAACCATAAAGTCTGAGGAAGTTATTTAGTAACATCCTGACATGTAAAATAAGGAATGAATATTGAAGGATGTGCACTATTTATAGACCAACTGTCAAACTGAAGCAGATTAGTAGTGCTAACTACATTAGCTCCTTTGTTTAAGGGGTCAGGTTTCCCTGAGTTGTATCCTTCCAGTGAAGTGGGATTCAGATATTTGATCTGCCCATCAGAGGTTTGTTCAGTTGAATCAGCTTGCAGCCATTGTTTAGCAGCTATAGATCTGGCTGAGCCTTCTTCCAGCAGGACAATGCTTATTAAGCAGCACTGTGATAGTGGAAAACAGACTGAAAGTTTCTAATGAGACAGCACTCCGAGGGACCAAGATCAAATTTATCCAAAAAGCATCATCAGGCGGATCCAAAGCAACAAAACTGTCAGAAGAATTGAGCTGAAAGATAGAAACATGTCATTAGTAGAGCAAAGAAAGGGTGGTTATTAGTGAGGTTGTGTCTAGTCTAGCCTCTAAGCTTCTACTCAGGAAGGGAAATGTGAATGGATGGATGGTTGGATGATTGGTTGATTGGAGGTTTGGTTGGATATATTGATGAATGGTTGGTTGGAAGATAGATAGACAGACAGATCTATGGATGGATGGATGTGGTTCAGCAGGATTGGTTTGGTTTGGTTTGTCTTTTCTCTCTCCCCTTTTCTACCCTTCCCTAATAATTATTTCTGAGGCGGAGTTGCTGGGCTGGCACTTTGTGTAATCTCCAACCTGGGGCGGAGTTCTTCAATGTGAGTCATCCTTCACACACCTGTTTGCCACAGACTCAGGCTGTGAGTATATCAAGGACAAGTGGTGCCACAGTTCTCTGTGAGACTGTCCCCATCGATATGGTGACAATCAGACCACATTGTATGAGGTGCCGTAAGGGACATTATTACTGAAACGCTCTCACACACACTACTGAAACGCTCTCACACACACTACTGAAACGCTCTCACACACACTACTGAAATTTTAGCTCTCACACACACTACTGAAATTTTAGCTCTCACACACACTACTGAAACGCTCTCACACACACTACTGAAACGCTCTCACACACACTACTGAAACGCTCTCACACACACTACTGAAATTTTAGCTCTCACACACACTACTGAAACGCTCTCACACACACTACTGAAACGCTCTCACACACACTACTGAAATTTTAGCTCTCACACACACAACTGAAACGCTCTCACACACACTACTGAAACGCTCTCACACACACTACTGAAATTTTAGCTCTCACACACACTACTGAAACGCTCTCACACACACTACTGAAATTTTAGCTCTCACACACACTACTGAAACGCTCTCACACACACAACTGAAACGCTCTCACACACACTACTGAAACGCTCTCACACACACTACTGAAATTTTAGCTCTCACACACACAACTGAAACGCTCTCACACACACTACTGAAAAACCAAGGCATTTCAGTTGAACAGGAAGGCGTTTCAGTCGAACAGGAAGGCGTTTCAGTTGAACAGGAAGGCATTTCAGTTGAACAGGAAGGCATTTCAGTTAAACAGGAAGGCGTTTCAGTCGAACAGGAAGGCGTTTCAGTTGAACAGGAAGGCGTTTCAGTCGAACAGGAAGGCGTTTCAGTTGAACAGGAAGGCATTTCAGTTGAACAGGAAGGCATTTCAGTTAAACAGGAAGGCGTTTCAGTCGAACAGGAAGGCGTTTCAGTTGAACAGGAAGGCGTTTCAGTCGAACAGGAAGGCGTTTCAGTTGAACAGGAAGGCGTTTCAGTTGAACAGGAAGGCATTTCAGTTAAACAGGAAGGCGTTTCAGTCGAACAGGAAGGCGTTTCAGTTGAACAGGAAGGCGTTTCAGTCGAACAGGAAGGCATTTCAGTTAAACAGGAAGGCATTTCAGTTAAACAGGAAGTTAATTCTTGACAAGGAAACTGAAGGAAAAAGTGTTAGATTTCAAACAAACCACCACACAGATGTCTACTCAGCAACCTGTTAGTTAGGGGTGGGTTTTTATAATCGATTTATTGATTAAAATCGATTCTGGCTTGGATAACGTGAAATCGATTCATTAAAATCCTGAATCGATTTTTTAATATAAATTTATTTTACCCGAAATGCCAGAATCTCTGGTGAAACCTCACAAAATTTCAACAACCACCAAACAGCTAAGACAGTAAATGAGAGCAGGTACACGGCTTCTGCACAAAGACGTAAACACACAGCGCGGACCCGCGGATCAGAATCAGTGAGATGTCGCCTTTCTCACCCGACAGCACGGACACGGTCGGGGCTGAAAGCCGACAGCTCGCTGACTCTGATCTGTCGGCGGTCCGCGCTTTGTTTTCACGCCGTTTTTGCGCCGATTCTAAAGCTGTTAGTTTGATCTCTCTCCAAACAATATTGACTGAACCAGCAGCAAAAGAAGATCCAAACTGCGCTTCACATAAACATCGTCATGAATTCCCTCACTGTTTTGCTTCCACCACGATAAAATCGCACGTCTCTCTCTCTCTTTCTCTCTCTCTGTACTTCAAGAACAGTTTCCCGTCTAAAAATCTGTTTTCTGTATTATTCGCTTGCTTGTTATGCACAAGTCTACTGTTGTTTACAGCGCAGTCGGCCGCTGTTTTTTTTTTTGTTTCATTTTACATACTTCCGAAAAGAAAACCTAATTTCTGCCGTTCAATACTGAATAAATTTAAACTTTTTAAAATTATGCAAAATGCAAAACGTTAGCCGTGTCTCTAATAAAACCGCTGTAACGTCAGAGGTAACGTTCATATGTTAATGGTTTTCTTTCGTTTTTGATGTACTGCAGAATATTTTTTATAAAATCCCAGGCCAGGAAAACCACCTTCATGTTTTTATGTGTTTTATCTTCAGCTACTTTGACACAAAGGCATCTGCTGTGATGCTCACACCTTTGATAAAGTCTTGCGTGTGTCAGCTTCCTTTTTTTAAATACAAAAATATGTAAATGTACTGATCTGAATTATAATATTTCTGACTGTCAAAATTCCCCATAATCAAATCGAATTGAATTGAATCGAATCGTGGAACAAATCGATTCTGGACCTTAGTGAGACAGCTGCATTACTTAACAATATATTAGCCTCAGCATAAGTCAAAATTTAGAATAGCGGGAGACGTGCATTATCCTGGTTATTTTTTTGGCATATGTGCTTTTTGTCTTTTTTTTAGCAAAGAAAAATATCTTAAAATCATCAAAAAAAACCAGGGAGAGAAGGCTTAGCGTTCCTCCATTTAGCACAATGGATATGATATTTACTCAAAAGTATTGTTAAGATATTCATTGTGTGTACTCATGTTGTACAGTGTTTAACTGCATTATGGTTACTGTGGTTTAACAGAGACAGTATTTTAGTTGCCACCACAAGGAGGCACTGTTTCATTGTAAGAGCACGGATGCTGCGTCATCACGCCCCTAAGAAAAAAAAAAGTATACCACAACGAAAATGGCACCCATGAGAAAAGTTTTGCCGCGTGTTGATGAGAAATAAAGTTCCCAAAAATATTAAGGACATTTTTGCCTCCGTCATCATTTTCCTTCGAGTTGATCGCTGTCGATGCTGCAATACTCAACAAGTATGATGATGTTAATAATGTCTGAGACATCCAATGCTAGATGATCCATATAAAAAAAATTATGATGTAATTCAAACAGTGGCACATCATTAATATTTAGGGAAATCCAATTTTTTAAGTTGCACCAAATACATTGTGTGATAGGGCATAGGAAAAAAAAAGATGTTTTAGGGTTTCATTTTCATCAGTACAAAAAGAACACTGATCCACCTCAAAGCCAAATCTCTTTTTTTAGAAATTCTGCCACAGTATTAGTTTTGTTTAAAGTGTGTTTCTTTAACTTTAGGTAGAATAGGCTATTTCATAAATTTTTAGTATGCTTTATCCAGTGTATATGAAATAACTAAATTAGAACCATGCCATGTAACCATTCTGTTGTAACTATGAAATATTTTGTCTTTGAAGAAACTACTAACAAATTTCTTATTGCATTTTTATCAAACAGCTGACATTGCCCTAGCAATAAATTTGGGAGCACTGATGAGAAATTATTGTATATCATAAAAATTTTAATCAAATGAAGCAGAGGCAGTGGGACCAGTTCACAAAATTTGTTATATTCTCTTTGAGAACAGTTTAGACAATATTTTTCTGAAAAGTCTGTGTAACTTAGAATGACACCGTTATCATCCAACAAATCTGTTATGAATATAATATTTTTGTTCAAACCAGTCACTCTTGAAAATTGATTTTTGATTAAGTGTTATTACCCTATTATTCCATAAGGTTGAATTATGGGGAGA
Organism: Rhamphochromis longiceps; assembly: GCF_057381845.1. Lineage (NCBI taxonomy): Eukaryota > Metazoa > Chordata > Actinopteri > Cichliformes > Cichlidae > Rhamphochromis > Rhamphochromis longiceps. Next base: position 21,600,415 of record NC_140576.1, read on the forward strand.
AGTTGTGGGTAAATCTCATTTTCCCAAAAATGCAACGTCTGTTTTGGAAAGTTTGATATCTTTATGGGGATTTTATTTGCCGCAAAATCACATTTCAAAATAAAGTCTAATCCTGTATACTATTTTATTAAACAAGAATCATGGGATGTGGAGCTAAGTAGAGTCTGGCTGTGACAGACAAGATTTTAACCATTTAATTCTAAGGGTGCCAACCATAAATTCCAATTCTGGAGTTTTGATACCACCTTTATTGTATCCCTTCACAAGCTGAGATCTTTCTATGTAATGGGTTTTATTCCTCCACAAAAATTCGAACACATTTCTATTTATGGTTTTCATGGTATTTATCGTTTTTTTATTTTTTATATTGTTTACGTGGCGCAAAAAAGGTTGGGGACTGCTGTACTAGCAGGTTGCTGAGTAGAAATCCTTGTAGTGTTTTGAAATATACCACTTTTTCCATCAGTTTCCTTGTCAGGAAACAACTTCCTGTTCAGCAGAAATGCCTCTGGTTTCAGTGGTGTGTGTGAGAGCGTTTCAGTAGTGTGTGTGAGAGCGTTTCAGTTGTGTGTGTGAGAGCGTTTCAGTAGTGTGCGTGAGAGCTAAAATTTCAGTAGTGTGTGTGAGAGTGTTTCAGTAGTGTGTGTGAGAGCGTTTCAGTAGTGTGTGTGAGAGCGTTTCAGTAGTGTGTGTGAGAGCTAAAATTTCAGTAGTGTGTGTGAGAGCGTTTCAGTTGTGTGTGTGAGAGCTAAAATTTCAGTAGTGTGTGTGAGAGCTAAAATTTCAGTTGTGTGTGTGAGAGCGTTTCAGTAGTGTGTGTGAGAGCGTTTCAGTAGTGTGTGTGAGAGCGTTTCAGTTGTGTGTGTGAGAGCGTTTCAGTAGTGTGTGTGAGAGCGTTTCAGTAGTGTGTGTGAGAGCGTTTCAGTAGTGTGTGTGAGAGCGTTTCAGTAGTGTGTGTGAGAGCTAAAATTTCAGTAGTGTGTGTGAGAGCGTTTCAGTAGTGTGTGTGAGAGCGTTTCAGTAGTGTGTGTGAGAGCGTTTCAGTTGTGTGTGTGAGAGCTAAAATTTCAGTAGTGTGTGTGAGAGCGTTTCAGTAGTGTGTGTGAGAGCTAAAATTTCAGTAGTGTGTGTGAGAGCGTTTCAGTAGTGTGTGTGAGAGCGTTTCAGTTGTGTGTGTGAGAGCTAAAATTTCAGTAGTGTGTGTGAGAGCTAAAATTTCAGTAGTGTGTGTGAGAGCGTTTCAGTAATAATGTCCCTTACGGCACCTCATAACATTGCCTAGAATCTGTTTAGGAAGTCCTTGCCTACTTATCTGTAGTTTCTGTGTTATTCTACTTGCCTGTTTGGAAAGTCTTTTTCCTGGATCCTGTGCACGTCTCCTGTAACTCTTCTACCCTCTGGCACCACCCACAATAGTTTTTACCTTTGTTTAACTATTTTTAGATACTAAAGTAGATCGGAAACAAATGGGTTAAAAGTTATAAAGCTGTGATATAAACTACATGTTTGGCTTATATTTATTTTTTATTTTGATATGCTTGATTTTATTTTTGTTGCTCAAAGTGAAATGTTGATTTAGATTTGCACAGATCTGAGATCATTTTTGACTAATTTTCACATTATCACTTACTGGGCTTTACTGTTTTGTGTCTAGAAATCTGCGTAACATTTAAGCTGCATACTTGTCTGCAAGTACCAATAGCTTATTCTTGCTGTTGCTCAGTTGTGGGAAACTGTAACCTGCTTATCACAACAGTCTGAAGTGTCTGCCAAGCACATCCCACAAGCCACAAGAATTAACACAAGTCTAGAATGTACCATTTTCACTTCCTTTTTCACACTGTGTTGTACACAGATCTTAGAAGCTTTCTCTCGTTGTCACGTCCTGGGATTTTTTTTTAATTTATTTTTTTATGTTGTAGTTTCGGTTCCTGTTTTGATATCCATTCTCGTGTTTCTATATTCTTTTTTTTCCCTTCCTCTCTCTGCGATGTCTTTCTGTTATTTGGTGTTTTGCTTTCAGTGTTTTGGCCTCGTTGTCTGTGTCTACCATCTGTTTCTCTGATTGTTCCCACCTGTGTCTCATTCTTTTTCACTTTTCATTTCTCTACTTTGTGCCTCGTTGTCATCTGGAAATCTGCTGAAGGATGCAGGAGGTGAAAGTAACATCCCATTCTTAATCCATAGAGTTTAATATGATGATGGCCCACCCTTTGCAGCTATTACAGCTTCAAATCTCCTGTGAAGGCTTTCCACAACGATGACCTGGATGACTGAGAACCTTCACAGACAAAGTTTAGGAGTGTGTTCTCAAATTCATCCCAAAGGTCATGTTGAGGTGTTCCTTTCACACCATAATCCCCCCCTCCACCAAACTTTACACTTGGGACAATGGAGTCGAACAAGTACCGTTCTCATGGCAACCACCAAACCCAGACTCGCCCACTGGATTGACAGACAGAGAAGCAGAGATGTCTCCACAGCTCTATAGTCCAGCAGCGGCGAGCTTTGCATTGCGTTTAGTCATGCAAGGCTTGGATGCAGCTGCTCGGCATGAAAACCTGTTCCAGGAAGCTCCCTATGCACTGTTTTTGAGCTGAGGCCACATGAAGAAGGCACTCTTTTTTTTTCTCCCCACCTCTCATTCTGGAGTCAAGTGTGTGTGTGGTCATATCTTTGCCTTTTTCAAAGCATCTCTCATAACCAATGAAGCAGACTGGATTCAAAACGTGGTACTCAGATTCAGTCAGTTTATTTACAGTGCTCCTGGAAGTTAACTATTTACAAAATGCGGATGAAGCCACAAATCTCCAATCTCTATTTACAAGGTCCTTTGGAGAAAAAAAAGTCTATCGATGAGCTCCAATCTCTCTTCGACCTCTCTCTCTCTCCCACCAGGGAAATGACAGTTTTTCTGCAAAGCAGAGAGGAACAGGTAAGTAATCTGGAGTTCAGGGTTACGGATTAGATTATTATATAACTTTTATTCTTTTTCTTTTTTAATGTTAGCTAAATATTTGCATATTGTCTGTCCTTTGTCTTTACTGCACAATGAGCTAGAATGACTGCCTCCGGGTTGTACGTCCTGAATGACAATAAAGGTCCCTTTAACTTTAGTGGATTCGGTTTTCTTTGGATCAGATATTCCCAAAGACAGTTTGAAATGAAAGTCAGAGTTTATGTGGGCCACATAAATGCTGATCACGACTCAGCATTTCCTCCTTTTTGTTTTCACTGATTTCATTGTGTTCATTTTTGAGTTTTCTGTTCCACTTCTACTTTTTTTCTTAAAGCTTTCTTTTTGCCAGCTGAAGGCCATTACTCCATTTTACCCATTTTCCTGTCAGCGACAGCATATAAACTGCACATAAGGTCAAATATAATAAGAATAACATGTAACCCAAGAGTGTGCTTTTGTTTTAAGACTTCTGCTTTCTTAATATTTAATCATAAATCTCTTTCAAACTTTATTAGAAAGTGAATTTCTCTTTATATAAATACATGTAGAAATGTTCCAGTATGGCCCACACTTTCTGTTTTAGATGTTTGTGTTTTTTTTAAATGAGCCAATCAGAGACTGGCTTTTTGTTGTGTAACAGGCCTCTTTCTTTCTCCTGAATCCTGACACTTATTTAAACTTTCAACTTTTTCATACTTCATTTATCTAAAAGTTTATTCATCTTCTCTAGAACGCGTTTCTCTGCAATAAACAGAAGCATTTGTTCTGTGTGTTAATAAGAGATGAGCTGATAGTCATCAGCTTATTTATAGTCTCCGCATAATATTTCTGCATCAGGGAGTCCCCTGCGCTTCTCTTTTGACACCTCAGAGAGTGAAGGCGGAGACTCGTGACATACTTGCTCTCTTGTGCCTTCTAGGCAGGAAGTGAAATTGACCTGCCGCCACGTTGCCTCCACCCAAAAACAAGAAATGTTGCCTCTACCTTGTCCTTAAATTGAAATGTTTTTACTGTTGCTGTCGTTTTGGACCTCAGGGCCACCGCATCAGTCAGAGTACAGTGATCAACAAAGTCCATAAAAGTACAACCTCAAAGCAGCAAAGCTGATTATACATGTAATTCCCAGTTAAGTCTGTGTTTAATGAGTTCAAACGACAATATGCCAGTGCTCCCAGGGGCTGTTGTTTAAAGGTAATTCTGTTTACTTTAGTCACAATCTAATTTTAGGCCTGTCCTTTATAACTTCCATGACTCCAGTTTATGACTGTGAGCGTGGTAATAACTCCTTAATTTGTTTGTTTGAATAAAGGCACATTCTGCTTGAGCAACATGGAAACGCTGTTCTCGGCATTCAGCCCATCAAATGATATTTGCAGCCATAAGTCATCCGATGATGAGCCTGTCATGAAATCCATATTTAGCCAGCGTAATGAGGAAGATATGCAGTAAGAGCAACTCATCTGATCCATTCGGGCCCTGGATCATGACCAGCCGGGCGTCTTCTGGCTTTTTCATGTGGTTCTTTGTCATATAGGGAGAAACACATCGAGCGACCAAGGACATGTCCAAATATAGCTGTCGATGATCAAACAAAGGAAATATCTAGATATGTACTCCCAATAATGCGACACACCCAGAGTAATTACGTGTGTGTGACAAACAAAGGCAGCATCTAACCTCTCGAGTGAAGGACAAACAGACTGACAAACACATCAGGTGTCTGTGCCACCAAGGTTTTATCATTTTATTAGATTTTTGGTTCCAGCTTTTAATTTTTTTTGGTTATTCTATTGATGAGCTTCAGTTTTGTGATATTGTTTGGCTTTTTTTTATTATTGTTCTAGCTCCCGCTAACTTGTCTCCGTGTTTGTGCCTTTGTCTTCCTGGTTTGTCTTGGTAATTGTTTTCATTTGTTCATCTCTTTGTACATCCAGTCTCTTTGTCTCAAGTGGGAGAAGTCCGAAATGTTTGGGAAGCTGAGAGAGGAGAGGGCAGGGCTCAGAAAAATAGATAGGCTCCATCCTCTGGGGACCGTGATTGCTCGAATAACTTCATCATACCAACTGTTTGTTTGAGTCTAGACTAACTGATCAGTCACTCAGATCACTTTTGGAGCCCTTAAAATTCTAAAAATACCGCAGATACATTAATAAACTGCTTGAAATGTTTAAAAATACACATTCAAACTGTTGGTACTTCCTAAGTGATATAAGGCTCTAAAATGAAGTGGCAAGACAAGACAATATTTTGCAGGTGTGGCCAGGGTGTGAGCACCAGGGTGGCAGAAAAACTGATGTTTCTAATTTTTGTTTTCCTGGGTGGATCCTGCAGGAGTCCAACATGGAAGCTAACATCACCCTGATTTCCTCGACAAGCAACCGGTTTTTCCACAGACTTCTGGATTATTGCAGAAAACAAAGAGTTTGTGATGCTTACACGTTATCTTCACAAACCGACGCCAAATTGAAATGTAAATCAATGGCAAGAACCAAAATGCTAATGTCAGGCTGTAAATGAAATACACAGGGGTGAAATGACTTTAACATCATCAGCACTAAAGGTCCCCGACAGCTCCTGAGGTCTAGCCACTTTTTGATAAACACCCTCTAGCATCAGAATTCACAGCTGGAGTATTTTACATGCTTATGTTGCAGAGCAGTGATTCCCAATGTATGGTCCACAGCCCCCTGGTGGACCGTAAGAGGCCAATTACTATAATTTACTGTTTTTTGTTTTTTTTAGTTGAGTGAAATTCTTGCTACTTCTTTTTTCCCTGAGATGTCCCCACAGCATGTGGAAATTGTCACAGATTTTAGCCTGCACGCCCTTCCCGGCACAACCCTGCACTTTATCCAGGCTTCTGACTCCCTGAGGTTGGGTTTGTCTTAGATCTTCGGTGTTTTGAGTGACACCAATTTAAAAGTCACATCTTTTGAACTTTTAAAATCTTATAGGATAAACTGACAGGATAGAATGCACTACTAGGGTCAATCAAATGGAGAGTGAACTGAAAGGTTTATAACAGGGATGTAAAACTAATTTTACATTGTTAGCCACATGCAACTCACTTTGACCTTAAGTGGGTCAGACCAGTGAAACTCCTCTTTCTGTCAGTATAAAGAAGTTTAACCATTGAATTCCTCAAATATCTTCATATAATAAAAAACAAATCTATTGCAGATAGTGAAAAAAGAGGAACTTTACCATCATTTCTTTGTTTATCTATTACTTAGATACTTTGGTGCTTTAAAAATAAAAGCTATAAAAAAAAACCAACTTCGAAAATCTTACATTTGACACCCGTGGTTTGCAAGTTGGTGATGAGACCTTTGCTTCAAAATAAAATATGTTTGTTTTCATGAAATCTTTACATTATAAAAAGAAACAGAACAAATGAAACAAAGAAATGGTGTTTAAAAATGTCTCACTCAGATGTATCGTCATTGCTAAACTTAAGAAAGGACTTAAAGCTGTTGATGGAGTATCAAGTTCACCAAATAAATGATCAAAAGATTAAAATAAATCAGTGAAACCATTAAGGAAATATTTAATTTTCTATCTGTGACAGTAGTAAATGGACAGATACATACACATTGCTTTCTTCTCTAACTGAGCACCCAAAGCACACAAAAGCAGAAGCTGTGACTGAAGGTCCGTGTGAGCTGCAGAAGATTTTCACATTTTAAACAGTCTGAATTGAGGAATAGCTGCAGTGGAACAATATGTGAAAACGTCTTAAGCCTGTATAAACCACAGGCCTACCACAGGGAACTAGAAGTAGAAGAAGTGCTAACTCATTTCCGGGGTTTTGGATTCATTCCTGCAGCACTCTATAGCTGTATACCCAAAATCAGTTTTTCGGTTGTTTGTCTATGCAGGCTGCGATGAGGAAGTCATATACAAGTTAATGAGGTCTGACTGGGAAAAAAATCTAATAAAAACCAATTTCAATAAAAAATGGAATTGTTGAAAATGCTGCATTTTTTATATATGGGAACAACAGCCAATAAAAAAAGTTCAGCTAGAAAAAATACTTGTGCTTCCTGGATGTAACTGCAGTTTTTTGTGCCCCCTCACCCTCACCTGCACCACTGGTTAGCCACTTAGGTGGCCAGACTTCAGTCTGTGGTGACTTTGGCCTCAGCCCTGCTAAAATGGCTGCACTGTTTGCACCCAAACCTCTCAGGTAAGCAAACAGAAAGGCATGGTGGGCGCCAGCTCAGCTCTCCTGGAGAAAATAAAATCATATCAGAGGCTGTGATCGAAAGTTAAATATGCACTGCCTTATCTGATGCCTGTTCATACTGCAAGTACATGTATATTAGCTGAGGAGAGAGTCTGCACTAAAAGGTCACATTAAACATGTTATATACACAGCCACTTTATATAGTCGAATCCCTCAGGCAACAGGCAAATAACAGCATGTGATTGGCTGCCAAAAGTACAAAAACCGGAACAGAACCAATGTGACACTTTAAATAACGTTTATCTGACAAAAAAACTGTATAGCTGTCAGAAAACATGCCGTCCCTGTCACTTTAAATCTGGCACTCCAAAATGAGGAAGCACAGCAACATGAATGGCTTTTTATATCACATCACTGTGCATTATATACATCAAAGAACACGTTATTGGATTCAGCTTCAAACGTCACTTCAAAAATCACCTGCCAGACATCCGTCCTCAGTGCAGCTGTGCTACTTTTTATAATCTGGAGTCTTTCCCTCTGCTGTGCTTTCTCTTCTCTTTCAGGGAGCCAAATCTATCTTCTGAGAACTTATGAGCTGCTCAAGATCTGCGAATATAAACAGATAAGAGACCACTGTCTGCAGCCTTAACCGTGAAAATCTGATGCTTTAAGGAGAGAACGGTGGATGTTCATCCTCTGCTGTTTATTTGTATGCTCTAGAAAGCATGAGAAATGCTTATCAGCCATTTCTATACATACAGAGACTCTTAAAAAACAAAGATGTCATCATACGTTAAATTAATCATCTTTTAATATTAAATGTATTTCCTTATTGGTTACTGTAAATATAGTTTTCGTATGTCTGTTACAGTTTCCCAGCAGCATGAGCATAAAGTTAGTTATGCTGAATGGACGTAAATATGTAGTGCAGTGTTATTATCATGTATTAGAAGTAAAACTACTGCTAATAATAGTGTAAATATATTGAAGGCACTTAAAGCAGAACAGCTGCCACGGTGAGTGCTATTTATATTATATTATCAGGGGGTTTCCCCGCCAGAGCCAAAATGGTGAAAACACTTTCGTTGTTTAGGATTAACTCTACAATTACAGGCATTTCCTGTAACCTAACATAACATTTAGCCAGAAATAAAAGAAAAATGCACAGATTTATGTCAAATAAGTAAAGCAGACATATTGCTCTTAATGTACAGGGAAGGTAGGAAGCAAATGAAATGGTAAATTAATTACAGTCTGCATATATTCAACAGTGCCTGAGTATAAAGTGCAGCTGAATGAATGTACATGGTGACAAGGTGGCAAATTTACAGTTATTGCACTAAGAGTGCATCCCGGGCAGGGACCCTGGTAAGCCTGAGGGTCCAGCCATGAAAAACACAAAAATGATATGTAGAGATGTATATATTTTTATCACAACATAATGTGTTGAATAGACACAGAAAACAGGAAATTGGAGATTGTAACAGTAAAAAGGCATAGGAGTGATCATATATGGTGCACACACAGAACATGGGTCGTACAGAGGTCAGAGGGTGCCTTAAGAGGTGGTGCCTTGGAACAGACATGAGAGCCACTTCACAATACGTTATGTTACCTGGTAATTCTAAATTGGTCAGGGATGTGAGGTAGATAAAATGCTCGAAGTGTATAGAATAAAGCGATGTAGTTAAAAGTGCTTTGAATGATCAGAAAGACGAAAAATGTAAACTGTGAGTCCTTTACACTTGCGAGCACAAGGACCCACAATGTAAGACATAATGCAAAAGCAAACAAATCCATTTACTCTGAAGTGTGACTAAAACAGAGCTCAAAAGTGGGGATTATAATGACACCTGAAGTCCCACACACTCGTTTCCTACCACTGCTTTAAATGTATACAGAGAAATTTGCAATAAGCAGTAATTAAGTGTTAATTAATGTTTAACTAATATTGATAATTATAAAGGGTAGTTATTAGTATTGTTTTATGACAAAGAAGGGAGGACGGTGTTTACCAGTTTTAGTGTTTATACGTGGTTATATAATAAATCCCATTAGCGCCAAAGGTTCTTGCCAACTTTCAATAAAATATCTTTATAAGTGCTTTGTTTTAATTTCTTTGGTAAAATGGGAGATTTGTTTTTCTCTAAAAAACGATTCTTGTCAAACCCATAAAAATACACTCTCCCTGCTCTGTGAATCATTAAAAAAGAATTAATCGTCCATTTATTAATGTCAGATAAGCTTTTATATATTCAAAATTGATCTGTAGTTCAAATTTTGTTGCAGACATGTAATGTAAGAATTAATTGGCCCTGGTCAAATGTGATCTAAACCATAAGTGAAGCCATATAGAATATGAATAGTTTGTTAGAGTTAAATGAAGAGGAAAACAACTTAAAGTGTTGTTTTCATCGAGTCCGAAGCAGAAGAGTTTAAGTCTGTACACAAGATTATATGATAAATGCCAAATTGTGTAATGTTATTTACCTTAAGCTTTATCCCACTTCTAGTATGTAACTGGAGCTTGTTTTCAAAGTGAAGAGGTTGTAATTGAACCGTAACCTGGATTGCAGTGATTGGCTGATCCTGGTCCAATCAAAACACGACGGTCTCTCTGCCCCCCCTCCCCCTACCCTTCCGTACATCCACAGCTTCAGTTAGCGCACACATAGCGGAACACGGTGAGTGCCCTCTGCAGCTCTATCTCAAAGTAAAACTGCTATTTTAGTGAGTAATTGTTAGGGCCGTGTCCTCATTGTTTTGATCATTAGTCTCTAAGCATTTGTTTGTCTCTGATGAGACACCAGAGTTACTTCTAGTTCCGCCGTAATTAAATAATAGTGGTGGTAAAATAGCTTAGCTTCGAAGCTAACTTAGATTGAGGTGCTAACAAGTAACTAATGAGTTATCGGTGCAAATGTGGTTTGCGGTTCAAGTCCTTTAACATCCGATTATATTTTTAAACATTTATCCTAACATGTTTAGTGGCATGTCTGTTTGCTAACTTGTGCGTAACCAGAGTCGTTAGCATCAGATGAAACAGAAAAAGCTATTTTTAAGAGTTCACTCTTGTGCTAACGGTCTAGCTAACTTATTAGCCCCGGTGTTTGCTAAACAGTTCTTTTACCCGTAGCGCAACTTAAAATAGAGTTTGTCAAACTGGAACTAATATTAAACCGTGAACTCGATGGAATTTCTTCCGCGGAACCGACATTACTTAACGCGGCGTTTGTCCCGCACAGCTTCGCCATGTCTTTTCCGGGCTAGGACGTTAGCTAGCTTTCACCGGAATGTGCTAGCAGAATGCTAACATTTGAGTTGTCGAAGTGTGACTACTTTTGGGGCATCTTAGACTCCCAGACTTGGCATTCGGCTCACATTTATTTCGTGTTTAACTGGTGATACTTCTCTCTGTGACTGGTTGTTTTAATACGCTTGACAGGGAAGGTCTGCTGCGCTGAGAAACTAAAAGCCACACCCTTCCTTTCGAAACTAACTACGTTACAAAAGTTATCCCGAAAACAAGTTGTCATTTAATTGTCGAATGGAAGCCTTCTGTTTTAATGTATAAAGTTTTACTTTAAAGACTTCTTCAAAAACATGTTTTATTTATTTAGGGAAGTTAACTTAAGTATTTTTTTGTGCTTTTAAAATGAAATCCCCTCTCCCTCTGGCTCTGACACATGATACTAGTATCTCTCAGGGATGGAAACAGGGGTCTAAAAAATATTACTCTGTGTGATTAAATAGTTCAGAACAGCATATTTTACTGTCTGTTTGTTGATCAGCAACAGGTCCTGTAAACAGTGAGTAACTTTGCGTTTGTTATGTAACATGACAGCTGAGCTTAGCTTATTTAAATAGCCATAAAGAGTCGTCCATCAAGCTCTCCATGTGACTGCACAAACGCACCACAGTAGAGTTTTACAGTGCTTCTGATCACCTTTTTTTGTGTGACTGGTGTAATGTTTGCTCGGAATGAAATGGCTTTTTTCCCTATCAGGTGTTAAGAGTTTGTAATAAATCATATTTACCGGTAAGTTATTTTTTTGCTTGTTTGTTTTAACCGTAATTGAGTGAAAGGTTTCTACTCATTTAATGTTCCCTGTGATTTATTTATTTATTTTTTTAGTTATTTTTAAAGAGCTCTAATAGGAACAATCATTTTTCAGTTCTATTAGCTGAAGTTTCTGCAGCGTAAAACAAATGAAGCAGCATTTCATTTATAATGACTGATAGATTAGCTGCCAGGTGACAGAAGAGCCCATCTACCCTCCATAATGTACAATGTGTGGCATAGAATGCACAGATGAAAGGGAATAACGCTCCAGGAGTGCATTTCTTATTGAAACTTGTGTCCACCACTGGAAAGGGGGGGGGGGGAGCTTCCTGACTGACAGAGTTAAGTTGAAATTTTGAATTAACGTCTCGGATGTTTGAGTTTAGTGAGTTAAATTTTGACTTATGACTGTCCCGCCCCAAAAAAGTTGTTTTGTAGTAGCAGAACAGCTGGCCGGTAGAATTTGGCCTGTTTGAGTTTCCATAACTTCTTGGTTTCAACATGTCAAATCTTTGCAGGTTGATATACAAGCTATGATATACGCTGAATGATTTAGCCAACTGTAATTGGCTCCAGACCTGTTGGAAGTATCCTCCTCCTTTTTTCTCTCATTTGATGATGATTATGATCCATCAGTATAGCAGCCATATGCGCACATTAACTTCAAAGCATGTGGAAGTCCAGGCGTGAGCTTGTGCTGCGCCCATCCACACTTAGAAACTGTGACAGATTGAATTAGTTAATCTCGGAGTAATGAAATTATTTATATAATGCATCAATGAGGAAACTGGATAAAAATTGCCTTGAGTGGGTAGCTATTGCCAGTCACCTAGAATAGAATAGCTCTTTATTGTCATTGCACTTGTACAACGAAATTGTGGGTGCTCCACACTAACTGTGTCAAATTAAAATGTAAATAGGAATAACAGCAGGAATAAATAGCAAACAGAAATATACAAAAATAAGAGAAAGACAAATTGGAGAACAAGTTGTAAAGTGCAACTTGTTCATTGTCAGTGCCTGAAATCATTGTCCCTCAGCACAAACTTAACAGATGCGCTGCTTCAGTGCTTAATGGGAGGAGATTCCTCACATTGGTGGGTTGTATCTTTGCTGGTGTAATAGGTTATTATTGCGTATCGGCATTTGTTAAAAGTCAAGCTAGCTGCCTGTTAGTAACTCTTATATAGGACTTTACAACAGTTTAATTATTCACTGCAATGATCAACTTTGTCTACATTTTGATTAGGGGTGCAACGATACACAAAATTCACGGTTCGGTTCGGTTCGATACTTTGGTGTCACGGTTCGATATTTTTTCGATACAAAAAAATGTTCATGCATTTTTAATTTGTCATTTATTAAAATTATAAATATATATTTTAACTCAAAAGTACAGTTTTTAAATTTAACCCTAACCCTTGTGCGTGTTTTTTATTTTGACAGCGAATGCGCACCTGCGGACCACTTATGTGCAGCCCTGGTTATTTAGCTCGTCATATTGCAGCCACAGAAATTCTTTTGTCCATGAAACCATAAAGCTGCACTTTCTTTTTGCCTTATAGTCTGATTTGTCATAACTTCTCCGTTTTGTGGTAAGCTTTTCTTTGGCTGTCACTTCTTCACCCTGACCTGTCTTATTTGGCTCAGCAGAACTGAAATGCTTTTACACACTCACTCACATAAGCTCAGCGATTCTCTGCGCGATCAACCTCTCACATGTTTAAGCTTGCTGCGGGAGATTTCACTTGTCATGTTTGCATAGTAAGCTAACGATTAATAAGACGATGTCAGAGGAATTGGTGCACAAATTATCATCACTCACAGATCAGTGCTGTCGCTCTCTATACACAGTTCGCACGATTGCAAAGTGAAAGCAAAAAAACAAGCGCAAATTCAAACGCGACTTCAATATGTCACATATTGACAGTGGCTCACCGATGCCAATGACATAATTACCCAGCTACATTTCTGAAAGAATGCAAAAGCATTGACATATATTTTTCCTACAATAGCCCGACGGGCAGGGAAGAGATAGATTTTGGTAGCCCGACTGAAAAAATCGCTAGCTCCGGGACGTCGGGCTAGCGATATTGCGAGCCCTGTATCTGATTGAGGAATCACTCATCTTTGGAAAAGAGAGTTTATTACAGAGAAATGGCTCTTTCCAAAATAAAAGCTATACTATCCGCTTCTTCTGGGCTATATTCTCAGCAGCATAAGGAGAATCATGTGCTAACAGCTGTCTAAATGACTCGGCTAAAGTTAGTAGCATGCTTGTTGTTTTTGTCTTTGCACTAGGATGATGTCGGCGTAAATGTGGAGTCATATTCGTTGTGTTCCCACTAGTGCTTTCAGGTTAATCTCGTTGAAATGACCTTAACGCCACAACACGGCAAATCTCCGTTAACGAGCTACCGCCGATCGCTCCGTGCATGGGGCTAGACGGCCAACATGTTAACGAGCTAACTGCGCTAGCACACTAGTTCACACCAATGTAATTGAGCATTGCATGGCACATCCAACATACTGTTTTACTTTAGTCCATGACTCGCTTACCTTCAGGGTCATACGTCACATGAAAACCAAAATAATTCCAAACGCCAGAACTGAATGAGGGTGGGGGAGGTGCCCTGCGCTCTTCCTTCTGACGATGCTGTCTGTGTTGAGCGCTCAGTGGATCTGCGCTCGACAGTGCAGCCTAGGCGGAGTAGTCGAACACAGATCCACTGAGCGCTCAACACAGACAGCATCGTCAGAAGGAAAATTGATAAAATAAATTACAAATGTTGTATTGTTCGATACATATGCGTACCGAACCGAAAGCACTGTATCGAACGGTTCAATATCGATACGAATATCGTTGCACCCCTAATTTTGATGCTGGATTGCACAGGCACATCTCACGCTCAGGATATTTGTATAATGTCATCTAATTGGCTAAAGGTTGCGCGAGAGCATTTTACGAGTTGACGCCTGTGCTGGCAGTTCCCAAGCTGAATTTCTTTCAGTGCAAGAAACACTAAGCAATACAACCATAATTCAGCACCACTCTTTCCATTAGTGTCATTTTTGACAACGTTTGGTTAGTTTTCTTCTATATCTGTAGTTGGCATTCAAGAAAATTTGTTTGAAAGAAAACAAAAGTTGCTCCCAAAGTTGATGTGCAGTTATGTCAAATTGTAATTGTCATTCCTGCTGGATGATAATTGTTCAATTTAGAACTTTTTTCCTGTCTGAACAGTTTGGCGTGGCCTTGCTGGCACCTGAGCGACCCTTGGACCCTTCCTGTTGACATCCCTGTACCTGAGGATCTGCCAGCCCCTCCTCCCCAGATGTAGAGGGAGTTGTAATCTTCAGCAGCCGTGTACACAGTGAGTTGAGCAGTTTTGTTTGTTGTGTTTTATTCACAGAATGAAAATATGTCCATGTCCTAGTGTCTACTGAAGTCTGAACATGGTATATCATCTTGTAAGTAGTTAGCTTCTTCTTGCTCAGTTTTGGAAATTCTCTTTCATTTATGCCTGGACACTAACCTTTTTTACAACATCTGGGAAAACAGCCACACTGAGCATTTTATTGAAGAATAATTTAGACCTTTTTAACTCTCAGTGCCTCGCTGTGTGTTTGCCTTTGGACCTGGAAATGGCTAATGTGTCATTTTTAAAAATGGATTTTAAGGGTCTTTGTTCATTTGTAAATGGAGTTGAATATTTAGTTGTCAGTGCTGCTAGCATTCACAGGCACGTACTCTCATTACCAAAGCCAGCAAAAATTAATGAGTGGGATTAGCGAAGGTGGCCACAGCTCGCATGCTCGATAGGGCCACTGTTTGAATCCAGGCTCATATCTAATCACCGGAAGGCTTAGTTTTCTTATCTGATACCAAGGCTTTGAAGCAAGTTTTGCGACACCTACATAAATTTACATTTTAAACACGGTTTCATTTTCCGCAGCCTTCATTTTTATGCATCAACCAATGCATCAGGCACACGCTGGCGTCTCAACGTGCACACCTACCCTCCTCGCCACAATAATGATTTCAGTGCAGTGGTCATGCTCGCTCTGATCTCTGTTTTCTGTTTGGCGTACTCGAGTAGATGAGGGTCATTACAATGGCGCTTTGTAGAGGGCCTCGTGTGCCTGCCTCACACTGTGGGTTTCTGGTGATGCTTCATACGTCGTCATTAGAATTGCAAATGCTGTTCGAGTGTGACAGAGTGGTTTTTGTATTGTTTGGCTCAACATTTGACAAAGGTCCCACAGACCTAGCATAATTAGTAGATTCAAAGAGGCTCTCAAATGAGATTTTAGCCTGCATCACCCCCTCTTTGACATTTATACATCAAATGAACATTACATTTGCATTTCAGAATAACATTTAAAATACGCCTCTATTTTAATACTACTTTGAAACTTTGTCATTGTTGTTACTGGTTGTTATTTCTGCACTTTCAAGTTAAAATGAAAATTCTTCAATCAGTCAACACTGAAAGCACACAGGAAGTTAGTCAGATCTACTGAAGTTTCCTCTTAAATAATCAAACAGGCAGTAGATGAAAACCCACAGCATTGACGAGTGTGATGATAAAATGAGAGGTAGTAATTTAACTTGGTATAATCTCACTTTACATTCAGTGAGGGGTTTCTGGAGAATAACGGGCAGATTTCAGTTAAAATGCCTGTCTTCATCCTAAACATTTTCATTCCTTTGACATCTCCTGTCTCCTCTGCCAATATTTTCTAGGTCACGCTTACAGAAATGTGTCAGGCTGATGGAGTTTAATGACGGGTCATTCTCTGTGGCCTTTCTCCTCTGTATTATAATGAGATGAAGTTATTTGTGGCTTACCTGCTGACTGCAGTGTCACTGTCAGAATCTGCCTCACAGTGTGCTTCAGATTAAAGTTTACATGTTTGTATTGCAGATGTAGTTCTTTCTTGAGTTTTACCTCCAGGAAAAATACTGGTTTGAATTCCTGGAGAGAGTAAGCCCATCTTTTTTCAAACTTTTTTCTAATTCTTTTTTTATGTAAAGAGGTGACGCCCGTATCATCATGAAGTCTCTTGATAGTGGGTGGGAAGTCGAGCAAAATTTTTTGGCAGACGAATGATTAGGTTTCAATCCTCTGTGGTCAACAGTGACTTCTCATTGTTGTGGATACTGACGGGGGTGTTCACACTGACATCAGTGTCTAGTCAGTAGATTCACTATTCAAAATGCATCAGTGCTTATCCTAAGAGCTTATTGCCCTCCAGGCACACTAAAAATGAAGACTCCAGTCAATCTCAGTTGTCAGGACTTCTTTTGCTTGTATGTCAGGCAGAGGCACTGCTGATAGCACATTTTGGCATCTGTTGTTTCATCAGACACTTTTCATGACAGCAGGTTCTGGTTTAGATCCAATGCTCTGCCACAGTAGGTTGTTTGGCTCCCAGCACCAGTGTTAGGGTCATTACTTATTACTTGTAGTCTTTTAAAAACCTTACCCGTTTGGCTGTCATTTAATTATTTAAAGGCTTCTTTCAGGGGAGATGAGAACATAAAGAAAACTAGTGCCAGAAAATGTTTTGCTTATTCAGAATAATCTCACACAGTTCAGTGAAAGTAACACATTGATTGTCTGTCTGATATTTAGCATCTGTCTTCTGTATTTTCACAGATTCTTGCGCTGTCCAGTGAAGTTGCCCACCATGCGCGAGTACAAGCTTGTGGTGCTGGGGTCGGGAGGCGTGGGAAAGTCTGCACTGGTGAGCGATGGCTGCTACTAAAGCTTGAAAGCCGAGGGTATTTTTTTAATGAGTTTATACAAGACTGTAAATGAATCCAATCCTAATTTTAATCACAGTTTTAGCGTCCATTAATCAATAATCGCTAAAATATTTATTATGTGCTCAGTTTCCCTTTCAGCACATCCTTTTCCTTTACTTTTGACACTGAGTAATGGGTCCATTATATTCGTCACATTGGTCATGTTGAGTGCAAATAGTGATGTCGCCACAGCTCCACGAGTAATTGCTGCAATACTCTGGGAGTGTACAATCGTACACATCATTTGCCACGGGACCCATGTTTGATTAGAAAAATTGAGAGACAGCCAAAATGACACCAAAGCGTGGCTCGATTCAGTGGCAGTGACATCACTTTTTGGTGTTCAAGGGCAAGAACGACAAGTGTAAAATGGGCCCCTTAAAGTCCTAAATTACTTCCCATTAGACAGAGGAAGGTTCATATTTATTTATACAGTTTATTATAGTTGGGTTGTATAGTAGTTATAAAGCATAGAGCTGAGTTATAATTAAGGTTAAAGGGCATTCGTTCTTCTTTTACAGACTTTAAAAATCCACTATATTTTCAAACTCTAGTACTGCTAAATAATTATGATTTTGCTGTTAATTAAAACAAACAGACAAAGAAAAAATTTGTGTGTGTATATAATATTACAACACACACAGTTGCAAAGTTTTTATTTCCACATAGCTGAAATTAATGTTTTCTTTTCTCAGTGAGGTTTACAGAGCTGTTGAGCTATTTATCTCAATAACAAGAGGTGTTTTTCATATTTTATAATTATGAGGATACTTTACATATTTAACTACCCCTTAAATTCACCAGCAACAGAACTTATAAAGAAAGCAAGCATGCATATATCCTTAAATGCAAAACTAATTCCTTGAACGGGTCTTACTGTTTTTTTCCTCAGTGTTTTATCATAGACTGTTACAGGAGCGGATGATCGCTTTAAGCATATCCAAAGTTTCAAGTAGTGAGGTGTGTGTGCGTAGACGTAATCCCTGTGATCCAAAAGCTCTTTTTCCTCCCACTCTTGAATCCGTAAGAATGAAAGCACAGAAGTTTCAGCCACCTGCTGTTCTGACTTTCCGTCTTACGAGGGGCAGCCAATAACTGTAAAGCCAGAGGAGCTAAAATGACAAGGCTCTGCGCACCGAGGCAGAGGAAATATAAATAAGAATTGCTTTGAACTGGAAGTCCTGTAAAGCTTTTTTGTAGAGTCCAAGGATTAAGCGCAACCGGTCACCTGTAAAAACTCAAAATCATCCTGAGATAAAATCCTGTAAAGCAGAAAAAAACCCTGAACATTAAGAGCTTTATAAGGTAGGATTTACTGTACATCTGTTGTTAGATTGAAAGTCTGACATGGGAACAGCAGTCGGTCTGTTACATCACTTAGCAGAAATCTTTAAACAGTTTTTAAACAGATTTTAAAGCAGGATTTAATTTACTCAGACATGCCAGATGACCAGAAATAACAGGGAAATGCGAAGATATCTCAGTAAGGTAACAGACCAGTGGTGTGTCATTCACACAGGCTTATTTCAAGCCACAAGAGACCCTGAAAATGTATGTTATACCTTTATGAAAATGGTTATAAAAGGAGTTATTAATTGAAAGCAGGGAGTTAATTTTACGTTTGGTGCTCCCTAAAACTGCTTTCGGTAGCGATCAAACGTCCATCTGTGCAAGAAAATCTCTCACCTCTTAACAAATTGGCATCCTGCTTTCAATGAAAATATCTACATAGGACTGTAGATCAATTCAAACTTTAAGAATATAAAAAACGTGAGCTACAATTATGTCTTATTATTTAAGGACTTGAAGTTGGATTAAATGTTTTTGTCAGATTGTCTTTGTAATAAGCTTGTTATGGCCACATCCATAAAACATTAAGGCTCAGCTGTGGCTAAGCATACAAAGAGAGTGCCACGCCCGAGATTTATTAGACTAGTTCTTTTATTTAAACAAGAAATGAAATAAAGGCCTGAAGTACTGGCTAAAAGAGGGGGAGGATCTTGTACCATCATCCCTAAAGTAATAAAAATAAAGTAAACCCTGACAAATTAAAGTAAGGATCTTGGAATGCTGAAGACTGGCTTGTTCTGGGCCAGCTTCCTTTAAACAAGAGCAGAAGAATTCATCAACACTCCACCCAACACACCTAGAAAATAAGGGAGGGGGTGAGAAGAAGGAAAAAAAGAGGAGTGTAGTAGTTTCGGATTGGTAATGATGTCCTGTGTTATTTCCCTTTTCTTTTCTTCATTACAGACAGTCCAATTTGTGCAAGGCATTTTTGTGGAGAAGTATGACCCCACAATAGAAGACTCCTACAGAAAGGTATGACCTAACCTGCACACACATTCGTTGCTTCGCATGACTTTGTAAACATTTTCAAATAAAACAAGTCTTGTAAAAATGCACCTTTTTTTTGTTGTTGTTGTTTTTTTTTAACAGCAAGTCGAGGTCGATGGGCAGCAATGTATGCTTGAAATCCTGGACACAGCTGGAACTGTAAGTCAAACATGAGCAGGATGCAGGGGTGTTTCGAGGAAATTGTGGACCGGCTGCTGATGCCGTCTGTTATCGTTCTTTAGGAACAGTTCACGGCCATGAGGGACCTGTACATGAAGAATGGCCAGGGCTTTGCTTTGGTGTACTCCATTACAGCGCAGTCAACATTTAACGACCTGCAGGACCTCCGGGAGCAGATCCTGCGAGTAAAGGACACAGAGGATGTGAGTTTAACACACTTTCACACTTGTTTTGATTATAAAGCACTCTCATGTAAGAGGTCCCCATTAAAAATGTTTGTCCTCATTGTTCAATGAAAATTGCAAAACAAAACCTCCTAATTTTTTTCTTTAATTATTTGATACATCACAAGCAAAAAGGTTTTTAACTTTAAGGGTTCATAACTTTCTAGAACCCAAGCATCTCTTCTTTCCAATAAGTTTTTTTTTATAGAAGGCCAAGAAAAGCAACAAACCTTTAATGTCTACTTCAGCAATGACACGAATGATTAATTAACAGAAAAAGAAAGGGATCTACCAATTAATTGGCCAAACTTGCTTACAGCTGACAAGGCAAAAAAATAATTACTGATAAACGTAAATACTGTCCAAACAAATATTGAGCATGAATTTTTGGAGTTCATTAGTCAAATCATGCTTCAAATGTTGCTGAATGTTGATTAGCTTTATGCTGCATATAACATGGCAGATATACAAACTGTGGTTTGCAGAGTTTGGTCGGCCAGAGCTACGTTCTCTTCTATGCTGGCGTCCACATACCGATGCAGAATGTGATTACACCTGTATTTTGGTTGTTTGGTTATATTCCAGTTTATTCAGAAACAGCCGACATGCAACCACTTACCTCTTTTTATGTCACAGTACTGCAGAACAGCACCGGTTACCACAACTATCAGCTGTTTACTCTAACCCTCATTTCAACCAAGAACTTTCTTACTGTGAAGTGACAGCACTAACCACTCCAACACTGTGCAGCCTAGTAGCACAGTGTTGGAAATGAGTTAATGAGTTTCACACATTTGAATTGGCTAGTAGAAACACCATCAGTACACCTGTCCAATCAATTTGCTTAGCGTACGTTTTTTACTGCTCCCTGTGCCCGTGTGAGCTCTCTTTGGATACTCTGGTTTCCTCTTTTGTGCTTGTTAATGGTTAATTGGCATTTATATATGCAAGTGTGAATGGCTGTCACTCTGTAGTGGGGACCCAGTATATGTGCCACTGCTGACATCATTGCATAGCTGCATCCATTAATGCCCACCATTAAGGCCCGCTGTAGTATTCCCCTGAAGGATTGCCACTCAGACCGTACCTCCACATCAGTCCTGATGTAGGAGAAGGAGAAGTGAAAACTGAAAAGTCCTGTTTTTCCAAACTGTTGCGACATTTTCCTCTGTATAACATGTGAATCTCTGAGCTTCTGTACTGGTATAGCATTAAAATGGTGGTAAAAAGTGACATGATCATACACTGGTGTTTTCAACCCTTCGGCACAAGATGCCAGGTTAATAAAAAAAATCCAGCCTATGAAATGTTAACACTTTTTACTGTCAGTTGCTCGCCTGATATCTGCCCACTTACCTCTGTTCACTAATTACAGTAATTAATGCCCTCACTTTCTCTTTCTTTCCTCACACTGGCAGCAGTGTGTCTGAAGTCTACAGCAGCAAGAGTTGTAACTAGGCATACATTAAGAAGCTCTTATAGCTTTTGCAGATACAGCATGCACTATTGCAGGAGTGTGTTTGCTCTGTTAAACTCCCCCACAATAGATAGCTAAATGTCACATTCAGATGTCTTTGAAATATTCTATTGCGTAATTAAATTTAGGGATATGAATGAATACTGTAAAATGTTCAACACTAAAGTGATACGAAGTTAAAGTTTGTGTCATATACATGTATATATGTATATATTTATCAAGTTTTTTTTAAAGTGGAAAACGGAAGTTAAAT
This sequence comes from Rhamphochromis longiceps, assembly GCF_057381845.1. NCBI lineage: Eukaryota > Metazoa > Chordata > Actinopteri > Cichliformes > Cichlidae > Rhamphochromis > Rhamphochromis longiceps. The sequence goes on from NC_140576.1 coordinate 21,621,909, forward strand.
ACTGAGTAAACAAAAAATATAACCACTGACCATGAGCCAGACTGTTGCAGATATTACTGTTAGCCCAAAATGTCATAATGCTTTAACAAAAGTAATTGGAGCTAAATTTACTCTTGATTCCTTTTCTATTATTCGCATAAAAATGCTGCTTTGAAAACAAGCAGTAGCATCCTTTGGGGTTTGAAATAGTTTATTTGGCTTAAAATGCTGGTGCATTTCTTTGACCTACAGACAGACTCCTTTTTAAACAACTTTATCATGTTTATTTATTTATATTTATTATATTATAAATCTTTATTATGTCTGTCTTGAACAAACAAATGAGTAGCAAGCACTGGATAGATCATTGACCAGCCCTTTCTACAGACATCATTGGTGCACATCTGCAGAGAGAGCAAAAATAAATCCATATGTGTGTCTATCTAGGACATGAATACAAGTCTCACCAAAAAATAGAAACAAGTGTAAAAGATCCTTTTTTTTTTCTTTCTTTTTTTTTAAGTTTGGTTGGTTGGTTTTTTTTGGAAGGAACACCTGATGTCTGTTTTCACCGACCAGAGATGATATGTTGGCAGAGTATAATAAACATCTGAATGCTGTAATTCTGAGGCTCCTCCTCAGTCTGCAGAGGGAAAACTGGCAGCGTCTCACTGTGTAATCTGCCCTTGTCACCTCTCCTTCATTAAAGTCAGCACCGTGGGAGAAGAGGGCAGAGCGCAGGGAGGCAGGAACTTTGTGACGGGGTGGAAATGTCAGAGCTGCTGTTGGTTGCGATCTGCTGCCTTCTCCTCTCTCTAAATCAAGAGAGATGGAGCATGCTGAGTGTGTGCGCTCTTTATTTATTCATAGCAGGTTGCTCAGCTGGTCTGTGTGTCTTGGTTAAGGTCTCTTTTTGCTGCAACCTTTTGCTCCTCCGCTTTCTAACCACTGTTTAGTCTTGTGATGAAATCTTTCAAACATGAATTTGGTCAACATTTTTGAGCATTTCTAATATATTCCTATATTTGTTGTCTTGTTTTCCATAATCATTTGGAGCCACCATTGTAATTAATAATGATGATAATGATCATGTGGATAGTTTTAATTAAAATCCACCCTCTGATCAGATTCCTGAAACTTGTGATAAACATGAAGAAGAAGGCATTTTTATGTATTTGTTTCTTTCATTGCTTTTGTGTCATTTTACATCTGCAAAAAAATAAAACTAAAGTTCCTCATTATTTTGTTTTTTGAACATGTCGCATGTCTACTAATCCATCAGGTTCCCATGATCCTGGTGGGAAACAAGTGTGACCTGGAGGATGAGCGTGTGGTCGGGAAGGAGCAGGGTCAGAACCTGGCCCGTCAGTGGAACAACTGTGCCTTTTTAGAGACTTCAGCTAAATCAAAGATCAACGTTAATGAGGTAAGTGCTAATACCACACGCATGGTCTCTCTTCATTATGCTTCTGCACCAGTGACTGCATGCCTTCATACGCCAATTATGTCAAAATGTCACAACTGTCTGATAGGACTGTAGCGATGACCTTTGACGTTTATGAAATGTCATATCTTAAAATTCACCATGAGATTATAATACTGTAAAAAAAAAAATCCCTACATAATTATCATGGCCAAAATAAATGATAAGTACAAAATGACAGTATAGAGGCAGGAGGTGGTTCACTGAATGAATTCATAAATAATAACATATAAACTTTCTGACAATAAATAACTGAGCAGTAATCAGCTGCCTTCCCAGTAAGTTTCTCGTCCTGGACTTGAGCTCCACCATCTTGAACTTTTCCCTACAACATTCTATAAAGGAGTGTCCACAGGAAGTGATTTGCTTGTTACGTACCGCTTTGTTGCTGACAGTCAGTCACTGTGGACATTCAAGTCTCAGGTTGCCTAGGTAACCCTCAGATGTATGTCTTGCCTTCTCATTTGTCAGTCAAAAGTATCCTTCACTCTAATTTGTAGTTGCATCAGTTGTGTGCCTTTAAGTTAATAAAGTTGAGCTCCGTGACCGCTCACTCAGTGTCATCACTCAGTGGTTATTTCACCCTGATTTTAAGTGCTCTTTAAGTGTTTGCCACGTTGCTGCTAGTTGCTTCCTGTGTGGATGCCTCTTTATGTCTAGAGTAACAGCACCTGTTCTCTTCTTCCTGCTTAGAACAACCCCTTTAGTTTGCAGTTTGCAGATCTTCAGCGCAGAAGGATGACAACTGACAAGTTTCAGTTTGGATTCCAAGATATGGATTTGAAGAATGTCCAGCCACTAGATGAGGGATTCAGGACAGCAGCACCCTCATCACCCTGCCATTAAGAAACAGTTAAAAAAATAAAAACAGTACTGGAGCTAGCTGGCTAACAGTGAATGAACTGTCACAAATTAAACATCTATTAAATGCCTTTTATCTATCACTCTCACAGTCAGGTGGATGAACGAGGAAATCTGGCATTTAGTATCCTGAGCCACAGCTGTCCAAAACTGGTTGACCGCCTTCAGTCATTAAATCATATTTTATCTTATATGACTTTGAAATTCAAGGCACTTTGACATTGTGTTGCTGTCACGATTACGTCGACTGTCAAAATTGTCGACAACTAATTTAATAGTCGACGCGTTGTTCCCAAAAGGCGCAGGAATAAGTAGTAGGATTTAAGAGTGTAATAACGGACTGAAACAGAAGATGGCAGCACTGCATGTACAAGGATGCCAGCTGCCATTAAACCCCGAAGAAGAAGAAGCAGTGTCCGGTATCGTAGCTGTGTCCAAATTCAGGAACCACATCCTCCTCCTGCCCGCATTTGTAGGCCGATTACGTTACAGCGACACGACGAAGACTGTCCAAATTCGAAGACTCCGACAAATGCACCCTTCATTTCCCCGGCCCTGCTCAGGTTCCAACAATGGCAGCAGCTAGTTAGTTAGTTTTAAAATTACTCTTATTATTCTTTCTGGGTCACAAAATAAACGTTTAACATATTTTCAGGCGAGAATGTAGCTGTGTAAACCTCAAATATCTGCTCAGTTTATCAAGACACCGCATATTTTCAAAAGCGCTCCGACGTTTTCGGAGACGTCTGTTACCCACTAGCTCGATAGCTAGCCGGGGGCAAGGCTCACTAGAGCCGTGAGAACACCGGACTCCCGGCAAATCGTTTTCAAACCCACCGCTGTCTTTCGCTACTCAGGTTAAACATGATATATAAGTCACTTAGATAACTTCAAAATATTATTGTTTGGCTTTTTTCAATTTTTTATTTGTTCTTGAGTAAATCGGTTTGGCTGAGATTAAAGTTATAGTTTTTACACAGCTGAATAAATGTCAGGCAGACAGCTGATTATCAGAATGTGAGATGCTGGAGAATATACTCCGGTGTCCTGTTATATTTTAGATAGCAAGGAGCAGACGGCTGAGTTTATTAAACTTCACTGAAACAATCTGCAAATTTCATTAAAATTTAATAAACTATCATCTTGTCTTTATTTTTAGTTAGCACATACCTTAAACACTTAAAGCTGTAAGCTAATGATAGTTATATAAGAGCAGATGCATGCTAGTGCAATAAGCTGTAGGTTTTACGTCCAGTGGATGCATGATCTGATTAGTCGACTAATCGCAAAAATAATCGGTGACTAGTCGACTAGTGTTGTGCACAGCTCAAATTGCCTTGCCGAGTAGGTAAACATTAACATTGCCATCACCAGCAGCTTTCCTTCCTCACAGGTTAACGTCGACAGAATGTGGTGATACATCGCTCCAGTCAAGCGATTACATGCAGGTTTCTCGGGCATAGTCATAGCACTGCAGAACTGTGCTGGTTCACACGGTTGTCATCTATCTTTACTTTCTGCTTTGCTCGTTTACAACTTCCCATCATAAATAGGGAGATTGATAGGGGGTATTTTAAGCTACCCGATGTTGAACATTGATAAAATATGAATAGTTGGTTCAGCAGGCTAGTATTTCTGTTGTTCACCTGCAAAGGCAGCAAGGAAGGTTTAGTCCTTAAACGGGAAAAATAAGCAGACATTTACCAACTGAAGGTAAAAATCTTCGTGCTTTTCAAGCTGTTTTATATCTGTATTACAGTAAAATAATTACATATGCGAGCCAGCTGAACAGTTGCAACTTGGTGGGGACAGATTGCATAGTCAGATGGCCACTCTTGACATCACTAGTAAAGTCTGTCTTGGAAACACTGCAATAAATGTAAATACTATTACCAAAACTTAACAACACAACATTAAAATATCCTGAAAGACTTTACAGTTCATTTTATTTAAGTATGCAAATGGGGGAATATACTCGACTACACCAGCATTATAAATGATATACTGAGACAAATTATAGAGAAGTTAAAATGGAGCACCAGACCTCAGTGACTCAGCCAGGCCAGCCAAAAAGGGTACACACACCTGACAGATGAGGCACAGGTTAGTGGAGTAGCTAGCTTTAAACAGTTAACTAAAGGAGCAAACTAACTGCAGGAAGAGTGGAAAACAAATCAGAAATTAAAATTGACAGTTCACCAGTCTTCAGTCCTTTGCTCACCAGTGCAATACCAGCATAACCTGCACCTGTCTGCGTGACTGTTTTCTGCTGTTGCAGCTGCTTCTCTCACTTCCCACAACAAACTCAGCAAGTCAGAGTAATAGTCATCCTCGTCTTACTTTAGTCAGCCATTAAGTGTGTCAGTCAGCTCAGTGGGGGGCTCAAATCTGCTGTGGGTGTAGTGGCAAGTGGTGTCTTCACATCCTAAACCCAACACTTACCTGCAGTTCTACATGAATAAAACATGAATAATATGTTTACCAGACTTATTTCTTTGGAAGCATGAGGGGGAATCTGTGTTTAAATGTCTGGTTGACTAGTTGCACTCCTCGCTGTAACAATAGAGTAAAACTGGGCTTAAAAAATGTAAATATTGAGTTTTAGTTGATCAGCTGCAGATTTATACTAACACACCTGAGAGTTTCCCATAAATGCACACAACCTTATGATATTCTTAAAAGCATTCAGTGTTAACTTAGTGACTTTGTGTTTCTAGTTATCTTTTAAAAATAGATTTCTAATTGTATGATTTTCATTTTAAAGACAGAAGCTGCTCGACCGCTAGACCAGCAAATGAAACAAGAGAAACTGTGTTTGCTGTCTACCATTTCATGCGTTTTAGTGTTGTGTGTCAACAGGAATTTGTACTGATAACATCATTCCTGAGCTGTAGCTCTCTCCGTACATCCCATAATATACTGAAGCAAAGTGCTGAAACACATCAAATCTTCTCTGTTGTAGATTTTCTATGATCTGGTGCGACAGATCAACAGAAAAACGCCGATGGAAAAGAAGAAGACAAAAAAGAAGTCAAGTTGCACACTGCTCTAAATTGCCATCCCACGATAGCTCCAGGCCAGGTGAGTGGGTGTAAAAGCAAAATTTATTCCAGACATTTGCAAGGCTCCAGCTGTGTTCTGAGCTCTGGGTTATCACAGAACATTTAGAAACCTACAGCAATAATTATTATGATGATTTTTTTTGAGGGGGAGGATTGGTGTGTTGCAAATAACAAGATCTCTGTAGGTTTAATAGTGAATGTTTCATGTGGACTTTAATTAACCAGAGGCCTCTCAAGTCCTCTTTTTATGTCTTTTGTTACACCATCCTCCATTTTAATTGGATCAAAGAGGGTTTACAGTGTGCTTATATGAATTTTGGCAAATGTGGTGGCTCCACCTGCTGCTGCAGCAGCGCAACTGTAATGAAATCTAATTATAGAGAGCACTGTTGGAGCTTCTCTGGCCTTTTTGTTCCTACAACAAATTCACAGAAATTACCAGCTGTTTTTTTTCCTTAATTACACCACTGTGTTATTGTCTGATGTTTGTTTTTCAATATAAATCTTTGGTTTGCAGTCTCCTTGCTTTGATATAAAAAAATCCGCCTCTGGAGATTTGAGGTTTGATTGAGATGCTGTCAAGTCAAGTATTTATTTATTGTCATTGTCAAAGAACAATGCTGTGGACATTGTTTTGCTCTAGCTTCTTAAATGATGCCTGCTGTGTTGCAAACACTGGTCATCAAGCAAAACAAGGCATTTCCACTGTAATGAAATGGGAGCAAACTGGACTCCTGGAAGTCTCACCAGTTCTGCTACTTTCTCTCCCATCTTGCAACAGCTTCTACAGTGTGCTGATGATATTCACCAAAAGCACTCCTCCCAAACTGAACCCAAACTGTCCTTTTGGTGCAACACTTCAACGTTTCAAATGTTTTTCTTCCTCTTTAAGGTTTTTGTGCATCTTTCGCAGCACCATTGCTGTTTACCTCCTAGTTTCCTGACAGCAATCATCTTATCATAGACATACGTCACACATGCTCAAGCTGGCGCAACTCAGGCAGCTAAGGCCTCACAGACACATTGGGAATGATGTTTATTGCACAATAGGACTGTAGATTTTCTCCTTATCACACTGGAAGTGTTTCAGATAGTGACTCAAAAGTTTGAGTCTTTCTTTTCCCCTACTACTATGATTTGCTTCTGAGGCAGTTATGACTTGTCCACACTTGTACTTGCCGTTCAGGAAATGTTTGTGAGTTGAGCATGCGACACTCTGAGTCAAATCAAGGCATGCTTTAGCCACTACATGCTGTTAATTCCCAGCTTCCTCACTGGGCTAAAATCCCAAAAGACAGTCTCTGAAGTGTGGCTCACAAACTCATGAACTAGGGAAATGATGTCATAATCCTCCCTGCCTGATGGATCTTTGTGAATGCAGAAAAACAGTTTATACTGTGATTGTTTTGTCTTACAAAGCAGCAAATAGGAAGCATAACAAAGTTGACATTTTTATGTTTCATGTGACATTTTTGGGAAGCTGCAACAAAAACATAAACTGGGATAAGCAGCACTCTGACATTTTGGTGCCACAGTAAATCTCTTTGTAAACTGGAAACAAAGGTTCACCAAGAGGACAGATGGTTTCTAGAGAGGTGGAGGCTGAACATTTATGAGTTGTTTCAAAGCGTCTCGCCTCAGCCGAAGAAAGTCAATATTTTGTATGGTTTCAATATAGCTGCTTCACTTCACTGATTCAGAGCAGCTGAAAAGTAAAAGTTTTCACTGCAACAAGAACATCCCTTATACGGACTGACTCCAAGTGCCAGTGACTATTGGACAGCTGAATTATGCTTTTATAGGAAAGTGATTTCATGAGTTAAATACACAAGGAGTTAGAGAATTAAGTAAAATGACAAGTACAAAAGAGGGGGGGGGGGGGGGGGGGACAGCACTACACTCAGCCAATGTCAGGTGTCAAAAAACGGGCAGAGTACCAAAGAACTGATGCTCCCAAAGTTTGAATTGCTGACATGAGTGCAGATGGGATGGCCTTCTACAGGAAACGTGCTACAGTTCAAATGAAACATGAACAGCTGCAGCAGTGAGAGCGCTTTGGTGAAAAGTCTTGCCTAATTTTCCCATCGGTTTTTGGATTCTGAAAAGGTAGAAGGGGAAAAACTGAACAGCCTATCCAGTTGGCTCCATGTGAGGTCTCTATCCTGCAACAGCCAAAAATTAAGCAAGTGAACATCTTGTGCCCTTGTGGATTCGCTGATGGTTTTCATTTTATAGTTTATATTTTAGAAAAGCAAAGGAAACACACTTATATATATGTATGTACGTGTGTGTGTGTCTATATGTAGTAGATATTTAGGTGTTTACATCCATGTTAACTGCCACAGTTGAGGTTCAGCAGAATTAAGAGGATAATGTGTTGACAAAATTAACATTCAGTTTATAAACTGCATGTTTTTACAGTTTAAAATGAAAAAGAATCCCTTGTAACAATCCTCCTAGCTGTTAGTAGTCACCACAGTGGGTCATCAGCCTCCATCCAGGGCTTGACCAATTTGGTGTGGAATTATTTTGATCTGCATATTTGATTCAGTATTTATTTCACATCAGTGCAGCCCTCCCCATTTATCCAGGACTCAAACTGGCACAAGGAATAAAGGCTTGCAGCCCACCTTGTAGCTGGGCTAGCTTCACAACTTATAAGAATTCAAGTCTTAAAAAATAACCCTGGTTGTTCATTTCCATCTTGATAATCATACAGGTTTTTCAAAGCCACAGGGGACTACTAAAGGTGGGCAAATGTCCTGCAGTGTCGAGACACAGTCTTGACTTTTTAAAATGTTTCAGGAACAAGTTGTCCACATCGTTTACATTGAATCTTCTGACTTTATTCTTTCTTTTTCTTGCTTTCAGAAACTTGTAATGATTAACTGTTTCCCAGTGGATCGTGCCAGCATTCCAAGTCCTCTCCGAAGCATTTTGAAAAAGGCTGACAGAGAAATTTCACCACTCGCAAAATGGCAGGAGACGGCACATACTCTCAAGAAACTCTTTCTTTCTGCTCTTTAATGGCAAAGATATCCACCTCTTCTTTTTTTTACTGTCAGCCTGATGACAACTGTTTTGTTTTTGTCCTCTTCTCCAAGTTGTCTTTCTTTTTGGAAATATCAATATAAAAGAGGAGACCTTGGATTTATATCCATCTATGGGAACTAAAATGTTTTATTAAAAGTAACATCAGATATTTGACACATTGTGACAATGCGTTCGCAAAAGTATCCATGTGAAATGTTGGTCTTCTTGTACATTTCTGCACTAACAGTGTCAATGAAGATGCATCATTGTCCATAAATTACTCGCTCCTACTTACAAGGATGTGTATTGATGAAATAACATCTTTCCTAAGTGACTTTGTTTTATATCGAGAGCTGCAAGCCTTCCATATTTCCCATAATATATTCTACTTCCATTTTTGCATAATAAAGCTAAGGAAATTAGTATTTTATAGACTGATGGGGGAAATGGTGCGTTCTGATTTGTGTCTTGAGGCTGAAAATATATTGTACTAAACCAACTCTAATATCGCTTCTTGTGTTACCCTGTCACAGATGATTTTCCAGCTTTTATGAATGATTAAATTTTAGTACATTTTCATTAGTTTTGGTCTTGGTTTTTGTCCTTTTAGCATGTTTTTGGTGTTTAACAAAAAGATTGGGAGTGAAGTTTGGACACATCTGCGTATACTGCTGCCCTCTGGACCCAAATGAGCTGTGGAAAATTGATTATGAAATCGCTTTTTAAAATAATTGATTTGATCAAAGTCACATTATATGAACAAATATGTTTTATCCACAGCAGCATGAGTTGACAGTGCGTTTCGTTAAGTTCTGGTTTTCTGGGTCACGAATAGAGCAGTGTGAAGATCGATATCTCCCAGAGAGCTAAAAGAGTAACTTGAGTGTTTCCTGTCAGCAGAAATGACGGCCTCAGACTGAGTCACCAGAGGAGGTCTGAGCTGAGAGGAAGCTGCAGAGAAAGAGGAACTCGTACAGAAAGACAGGGTATGAATTGAAGGCAGCAAAAAGCAGAATCGAGACTGATTAAGATGAGCAGACAGAACTCAGCTGCTCCACTTTGGGGTGGTGGCTTTAATAATTAAGTAACAAAAACAGTACATGACCACCATGATGCATTCACAGGCCAGTTCTTACGTACCCTTTGCAGCAGCTCGTTAACAAATATCTAATCAGCCAATCAGCAACCCAATCCACTTAGGCATGTAGACGTGAGCACATCCACATGTCTAAATGAATGCGGCATGGTTGTTGGTGCCAGATGCGCTGGGCCGAGTATTTCAAAAACTGCTGATCCAGTACTTTCCCACACAAACATCTCCAGTGTTTAAAGAGATGGTCTGAAAAACAATATCCAGTGAGCAGCAGTTCTCCAGGAGAAAATCCTAGAGGTCAAGCCTCTGAATCGTTTACATGTTCAATGGCAAACTTACACACTGTACACATGGTTTCTTGTGCAGGGAGACCGTGTGGGCACTGCAAGATTTCAATCCATTACAGAGTTGCCAGTGATGTGCTTGGTGACTATGGTCCCAACTGCCTCCAGATCATAAACAAGCTCCTAATTGCTCCAACAACTCTTACTGTCTTACCAAGGTTCTTGCTGATAGTCTTGTAGTCCACTTCAGCCCCGTGTAGGTCTACAGACTTGCTCTTTGGCCTTGGAGGTGGTGGAGAGGTTGAAATGGAAGAAATGTATTCTGTGGACAGGTGTGCTTTATACACATAAAAAGATAAGATCAGGAATATCTGTAATTGATTGATATTAATCTGTGTGGGCATACAGCCAACCTGTGGGAGCCAGAATTGTGGCTGGGCTGTAGGGGATCACATGCTTATTTCACTCAATGACATGCAAATTCATTTATAACTTTTGTGTCATGTGTTTTTCTGGAGTTTCGGTTGATTTTCTGTTTCTCTCCATAAAAATTAGAGACTGTTCATTTCTTGGTATGCGAGCAAACTTACAGTTGTTGCCAAAAGTTTTAAGAATGACACAAATATTTGTTTTCACAAAGTTTGCTGCTTCCAATTTCATGATAGCAATTTGCAAATACTCTAGAGTGTTATAAAGAGTGATCAGATGAATTGCGAAGTCCGTCTTTGCCTTGACAGTGAACTAAATCCCCAAACAACTGGCTGAGATCATTTCAATAATCTTGTCGTTAACTCAGGTGGAGATCATTATGTCATGCTGACTGGTTTAGAATACCAGACTGGAGGTGATGAAAGGAGGCTGATGTTTGAAATCATTGTTCTTCCTGTTAACCTTGGTTACCTGCAAAGAAACACAGCCATCATTGAATTGCATAAAAAAGGCTTCACGGGCAAGGATGGTTTTGCTACTAAGACTGCACCGAAATTGAAGTTCAGTTGAAATTGAAGTCCAACAAGCACCAGGACGGTCTCCTAAAGATGATTGGGCTGCGTGAGTGCCACCAGTGCCGACCTTGCTCAGGAAACGTAGCAGGCAGGTGTGAGTGCATCTGCATGCACAGTGAGACAAAGACTTTAGGAAGATGGCCTGGTGTCAAGAAGGGCCGCAAAGAAGCCACTCCTCGCAAATAAAATGTCAGGACAGATTGATATTCTGCAAAAAGTGCAGGAAGTGGACTGCTGAGGACTGGCGTAAAGTCATTTTATCTGATGAAGCCCCTTTCTGATTGTTTGGGGCATCTGGAAAAAGGATTATCTGGAGAGGAAAAGGTGAGCACCACCATCAGTCCTGTCTCATGCCAACAGTAAAGCATCCAGAGACCATTCATGTGTGGGGCTGCTTCTCGTCCAAGGGAGTTAGCTCACTCACAATTTGGCCAAAGAACACAGCCCTGAATAAAGAATGGAACCAAAACATCCTCTAACAGCAACATCTAACCATCCAAAAGCAGTTTGGTGAAGAACAATGCCTTATCCAGCATAATGGAGCACCGTGCCATAAGACCAAAGTGATAATTAAGTGGCTCGGGGAACAAAACATTCTGGCAAACTCAAAGCATTGATTATGAAAGAATGGGTTGCCATCGGTCAGGATTTGGCTCAGAAGTTGATTGAAAGCATGCCAGGGCAAACTGCAGAGGTCTTGGAAAAGAAGGGCCAACACTATAAATATTGACTCTTTGCATAAACATATCGATGAAAGCCTTTAAAACTTATATAGTGCTTGTAATTCTACTTCAAAACATTGCAGAAACAACTGACACAAAGATATAAAAACACTCAAGCAGCAAACTTTTTGAAAACCAATATTTGTGTCATTCTCAAAACCTTTGGCCACTACTGTACAAATTCAGTAAGGGATCAAATAATTATTTCCCGCACCATTTACACTGGGTAAGTTTGAGCCATTCATTTTTAGTTCAGACTGTTTATAAAAGGGTGAATGTAGCCTTCAGTGAAGTGTTTATCTCCTCACCATTTAGGTGTTCTGAAAGTAGACCTGTTGAGAGTGGATCTAAGAACCCCAGGGACACCGCACAAGATACTCTGCCAGCTTCTCTGCTTTATCACCATTTTTGACTCTAAAAATAACCATAGTTTGCAAAATAAACCTCACTTTGCATTAAATATGACTTGAAAGCAGCGATTGAGAACATAAACTCAACAGAAAACTCACAGACTTCTATTTAACTGGACTGTTTTTGGAAGCAGAAGCCCCCTGCTGGCCATTTAAAGGAATGCAGGTTAAAGGCACTTCTGCACTCCCTTAGCTTCTTAGACCCAGGACCATCATTTGTATACAGTTAATGCACTTTACACACACATATAAGCAATGTTTAAAAAAATTAAGGCAGACTCTGTATTCTTTTTGTGAATGCTATGAGACCTCTTTGAGCTTCTAGGGGACCCTGGTTAGGAAACATTAAGCTACTATGATGTGTTAGTAATTTATAATGTTACAGATTACAGTTTTACAGTTTTAAAATGTGAAACTTTTATTTGTAATATTTATTCTTCAGCTTTATTATTTTTACTTTGTGTCGAGTAAACTATTTCTGTAGTTCTCCCACTTCTGTCTTTTAATAAATTCCTAGATTTGTGGACGGACAAACCCAAAGTAGGCTACCCGCTGTAACCGAACAGCTCAGCTCCCTTTGATGGAGAGAAATCTCCGCTCAGACCGCTTAAAATCTCATTTTCCTATATGATCTCCGATGACAGATTGAGGAGCGGCAATGATCCCCCCCCCCCCTGTCCCTCTCTCTCTCCTACTCTGGCCCTCCTCCATGCCTCCTTTCCCCTCCCTCCCTCCCACACGCATTCATAGTCTACAGACCGACAGGCTGGGCGACCCCCCTCCCCCCCTTCCATCATTTTCCCATCCCTTACTCGCTTCCCTACAACAAATATGGCCGCGAAATCTGACGGTGCACCCGTCTCTCTCCGAAACGCAATCCCACCCGAGTGCCCCTCCAGGTCGGACCCGCGGCCTCCCCAGCGCCGTCCCGACGAGCAGCGCTATACCCTCTCGGACTGCTGCTGGACGCTGTGCGCCCTTCTGGTGTTCTTCGCGGACGGGGCCTCAGACCTGTGGCTGGCCGCGGACTACTACCTAAGGAAGTACTACCCGCAGTTTGTACTGACTCTGGTCTTTGTGATAGTCCCGTCCGTGGTCGTGCAAGTGTTGAGCTTCCGATGGTTCGCCTACGATTTCTCGGAAACCGTGGAAAGCGGCACTGCCGCGGCCGCCGTGGTGGCAGCGTCGGAGCGCGACATCAGCACCAAGGACAGCGGCGAGCGGGGCGCTGGCCGCTCTGCCGCGGCCGGGGTGCTGCCAGGGCCGGGCACCGGGGGAGGAGCCCGGGGGTGCTGCAGAGTCTTCGTCTGGCTCTTCCAGGCTCTCATTCACATCTTTCAGCTGGCACAGGTCTGGAGGTAAGTCAGAACACTCAAAGCGTGATCTGAGCCAAGGGGGGACTACACATTGTGGCTGTGTGTGTGGGGGGGTCTTTCAAAGCACAGCATCACTCCCTGTAGTTATGAAACCTAATCATTCAGGGAGGACTGCGCCCAAAATGCCAGAATATCTTTTTGTATTGTTTGACGTCTTTCACGAGCATGGAAAGGCAGATTTAGACTCCACCCTTCCACTCCCCCAACCCCCTGGCTGGCTTCTAGGTCAATCATCTGTCTGAAAATCACCAACTCATCCACACCAATCCCCTTCAAATGAAGTAAAATGGGAGGAAAACAAGAAGGAAGAAAAATCCTCTTGTCTGTTCAGTAGGAGGAAGGAGCCTGACTGCTCAAGAAGAAGGATAATAGTCATAAATGTCAGGAGAGTTGCTTCACATTTACAGTGATACTTGCCTCTCTATCACTGTTTGGTGTATTTTTGGTTCCTACCTTGAGGCTCTGGCTCTTATGTTTGCAAAATCCATATTCTCAAACCTCCCAACAGTTTTTTCCCTTCGAGCCATGTTCATACCCAAACATGTTTAATTACTGGGCGCTAAAAACAAACCGGTGTACACTTTGGCATTGTTCTCAAATAGATGGCAGTAGGTCTGTAGGTCAGCTACTCAAGCAGTGATGGTGAGTCGGTGCTCAAGCTTGGAGTGCCCTGATAGGCTTTGACAGGTTTGAACTGCTGCCAGCCAGGAGGAGCCATTCATCCAAACTGTAGTAGGTGGACGGTTAGACAAAATTACATTCAAAGACAAGTTGTGTTTTGCAGACATGTCGGGCTGTTGTAGAAAGAAAGATGCAAATCAGTTGTTTGATTTATCCGTAGGCCTGCATAATCTCTGTCCTCTCTCGCTCTCGCTCTTCCTGCCTCTTTAGACAGCCCTATGGGTAATAACATATATTGATTCCTTATTTCCTCCTGGAGACTAGTGTGAGAGAGCGTGTCCTGGATCACATTAAAACATTGTGGCGGCACAGAATTACCGGTAATGCCATTAAAGCTGTGGTGCGTGCCCCCTTCATTGCCGTTCTGCTGCTGCTGCTCTCAGAGCAGCGTGTCTGCACATTAAGAGGATTACCGCTGTGTGTTTTACCCTCAGCTGTTAACTCAGGAATGAGCCGTCACTGATACACAATTAGTCAGGTGAACCGGGATCAATTTGGGCCGGCTACCAGAATTGAATGTCAGTGCGCTTGAGATGTGATACGGGCTCGTGTCACACACAGGGCGTGCGATGACACTCTTGTGTGGCTGAGTCTTTGACCCTCGTTATTGCACATATGCTCTATTTTCCCAGTCTGTTCCATCCCAAGGCACGCTTTGTGTAGCAGGGACCAGAACAAAAAAAGGGTTACACAATCTCCCCTGTGGTTCAGTGGGCTTGTTGACATAGGGCTTCTCTGACCCTTCTCCCCGAGGCAATTACTGAGGCGATTATAGCATCAGTCCTCCGTGACAACCACCGGTGATTTTCCAACATGTAGATGCTCTGTAGCGATAATCGTTTACACTCTGTATATTTGCATAGTGCAAACACATTTGTGCAGAAATATGTGTGCTTTTCTGCAGCATCCTGTTTGGTACCTATACAAGGTCACTGCAGAACGAATGGAGGTGGGACTACATGTCAGCAAAAGCTCAAGAATTCAACAAAGGATTTGCAGCGAGCTCTTTTCTCCCTTCTAACCTTCAGCCTTGAAGGTTTTCTCTCCGCAGCTCCTCGTATTTTACTTTTTCTGAACTCCTTGGACTTATTTTATTTGAAGAGAGACTGGAGACAAGCTTCACACATTCCCCCCTCTGATGTCTGTACTAAAATTATAACCACAGAGCTGCTTAGTTCAGTTTCAGTTTAATCTAAATCCCAGTGGGGCAAGTAACCAGCTTTCTGGCAAGAAGTACTGACGGCTCCCAGAGTTTGGAATAATGAGTTATGACTTCTGAGAGTCTGTGTTTGATGTCCAAAAGTTTTTGAAGCACAGCATTAAAGCCTAATCTGCCTTTTCCATCTCACAAAAACTAATGCACCGCTGAAAGTTTCTGAAATATATCTGCCTCTGATACTCAGGTATGTCCACGCCTTGTATTTGGGCGTGCAGAGCCGCTGGCACGGAGACCCAGAGCGGCGTCACTACTATTGGCGCATGATGTTTGAGAGCGCTGATATCAGCATGCTTCGTCTTCTGGAGTCCTTTCTGAAGAGCGCCCCTCAGCTCGTGCTGCAGCTCACCATCATGATCCGGGCCAATCAGGTGCTGCCCCTTCAGGGTAAGTGCCCCCAAAACGACCAATCACCACAGCCATCATGCACATGATCACATCAGTCAGTCATGAGTCTGCAGCCCACACTGTACGCACGCTGTGAGCGATGAGTCACTTGAGCTCGCCTCAATCAGGCTCCCACTGAGATGAGGGAAGTGCATTTTCTTTCTGTGCTACATGGTGAGACAGTTAACTTACAGCCATTTCTATCCCATCTTACTCCTCTTGCCAAATCTCTGTCTCTCTTCCTCCCTCTTCTCCGCTCTCTCCCCAGGGCTTTCAGCTTCTGCCTCACTGATATCCCTCGCCTGGATGATCTCCTCCTACCAGAAAGTCCTGAGGGACTCCCGAGACGATAAGCTACCCATGACCTACAATGCAGTGATAGTTCAGATTCTGTGGCACTTATTTACCATCGGAGCTCGCACACTGGCGTTTGCCCTCTTTGCCTCCGTGTTCCAGCTTTACTTTGGCATCTTCATCGTGGCCCACTGGTGCATCATGACGTTTTGGATCATTCAAGGCGAAACGGACTTCTGCATGTCCAAATGGGAGGAAATCATCTATAACATGATGGTGGGTATTGTCTATATCTTCTGCTGGTTCAGCGTCAGAGAGGGGCGCACCTGCTGCAGGATGCTCATCTACAGTCTCACTGTGTTTGTTGAGAATGTGGCGCTCACCACCTTCTGGTACCTGTACCGCAGCACTGGCGAGCGCCAGAGTACCTTAGACTTTTACGCTGTCATGATGGTGTGCGTGGTGGCCAGCAGCTACGCTCTGGGCACCTTCTTCATGTTTGTGTATTACTGCCTGCTGCACCCTGACGGTGCAGTTTCAGGGTGGAGTTACATAGTGGAGAAGGAGGTGCCCGTGGAGGCTCTGGCCTCGCCAGCCTCCAGCCTCCCTCCTGACCTGGTAAGCAGCCCTCCCAGGACCCTTCAGAGAACTAAAGGGTCAGACAGAGAGCCGGGGATAGATGGGGATGTGTTTAAGGTGCGGCCACCTCGGGGAGCTCAGACCCCAGTGCCTCATCTCACACCCAGGACAGAGGGCCCCGTCATCCGGATAGACCTGCCCAGGAAGAAGTACCCCGCCTGGGACGCTCACTTCATCGACCGTCGGCTGCGTAAAACCATCCTGGTGCTCGAGAGTGCTGCCCCCGTTACACCGAGGATTCAGTACCGCTGCCTGAGCACTCCCAAAGAAGTGATGGAGTACGAAACCACCGTGTAATGCGCCGATGGTGCTGTGACTCAGCTTGTTCCTGTGTGGACATCCTGCCTTAAATAAAAATGGCAGGAGGATGACTCTCACTGAGTGGTCAGGTTTAACTCCACACTTACTTAACAGCTCTCTGTTCTGGCCACAAACAGCCACATCAGGGGATGGAGTGTTGCGTGTTTACTTTCTACATGGGGCAAGATTCTGCGATATTGTCTGGTGACGGTGCATATTTTGGTTTCTGTATCATTTCTCAGGTCAGGATGTGTTACAGAAAGATATGGAAGGTAGAGAGGATCACAGGCAGGCAGAGAAGAGGACCTGTTATCAGTCAGAGGCAGAAAGTCCTCCTCGGCGAAGGTGCTTCAGCAAATCCTCGTCAGGTGGTCGACAACAGAGACAAGCCTTCAACATGCATGATTATTTATGGCAGCTAAAACTCAAACATCACCGAGTGAGTAGGTAGACTCACACTGCATTTTTAAACACCATCTTATGTAGACGCAGCACGGGTAGTGGTCTCCCGAATCACAATTTTCCATAGCTATTCACTCATGTTGAAGGAGTCTCTGAAAATGCTGTTTCTAATCCAAAGGGCACATCAAAAGCAACATTTGAGTTGAATGTAAAAACAGTTGAAAATGTGATTATTTGTGACAAGGCTTTGAGCATTTTCATGCTGTTAGTGGGATTGTCATCATTCCTGTGACACTATATTTGTTTTTTGTTTTTAAGGTAAGCTATGTGCGTGTTTACAAGCAATCTGTTATTTTGGGGACATGCCATCACTATTATAACAAGATGCACCTTCCTCCAGAATGTGTATGTACTGAACACTGCATTTTACAGGACTCAACAGCTGTATTTTCATACTGCATCCATCTTCCACAACAAAAACAAAACAGGACAGATGATACTTTACATGTAAAATACTGTAAAATGAAGAAGTTGTTGCAGAGGGACAGCACTGTCTGTATTTGTACTGTATTCATATTTTGTTGTCTGAACAGTGTTTTAAAAAATAGCTGCAGACTCCTAACAGAATAGCTTTGATATTACTGATGGTACAGGCATGTAGTACTTTTGGTAGCCCTTTATTTTGCCAGTCTGTGATTTCCTAATAATTTCCTCAAAAGCTTTTTAGGACTAGTTTTGTAGTTTGGCACAAGCAGATCAATAACATCCAGAGAAATTTTAGTGAACATATTAAAGCACAGCATTAAAATCACTTGTCTAACTCCTCTTCGCAGATCTTTTGGGTCTTATAGGGTGTGGGGCATACCCCCTGTTAATTGGGTGTGTGTTGACACATCACTCTAGAGCACAATCCTATTAGGATCTGGGAAATTTGGATGCTGGCGCTCCTCCTAGGGCTGTTTATTGTGTTCCTTGAAAATGAGAAAGGCCATGTTTGGTGCATGGTACATAGTCTGGTTTGAGGAAATCACTGCTACAGTAGCAGAGATGTGAACAGAGGCAAACAGACTGTTGCCTCTGTTCACAAAACAGACTCCTTTTGCGCTGTGTTGTGAAAGCCTATTGGCCGAGAGTCTCCCAAAGAATTAATTCTGCTGACGACAATCAGAAAGTGATGACAAAGCTTTTTGGTGCCATTCGTGGGCAGCTGAGAATCTTCAGCTTCACTTTTATATAAAGAGGAAAGAAAGAGAGCGCTTGGAGAAAACTAAGCAAAATCACAGGACCCTTGTAAATTGTGGAAATATTGTACTTATTACTTAAATCCAGAGTCGTTCTTCTTTTGTCTGTAAGGGGCAGATATTTGAAAAAGGGACTTTATTCTTTTGAGTAAAGCTCAAAGTTACATCCACGTGAATTCCAGTCCACCCGTTACAGTTTACAGTTTTTTTTAGTATATATAATTCATTCATTCTACGCTAATTATTGTAAACAGTGTTTTTGTATTTGTAGACAAATTGCCAACAGCTTTACACGTTTTGTTGACCTCCTGAAGGTTTTGGATGCATTCTTGTAAACTGTGCATGTGGAGACCGAAAGAAGGACTGGGTTTGCAGTCAACTATCACCTGAAGAGGATTTAGCTTTTTAGAAGCTTTTATTTTAAAGTCACCTGCGTAAAACAGTGATCAGTGCATGTAACTGGAACTCTTGGCCCAGATATCAGATATGAGTGAGCCCTTTTTTATTACAATTTACCCCAGTGTAATAGCAGTTTACAAATTCACCTAACAAATTAAAGCTTTCCAGTTCGGACCCTTGTGGTTGCGGGGCATCCAGCATATAAAATCTGCCAAATTAAACATGCAGCACTACCTCCTGTCACGAGTCACGACCCCGTGAATTAGGGAGCTGCTGAAAGTAGCACCACCCAAATTGAAATAATTGTTAAAAATGGACTGTTCAGCACAGTCCATTTTTAACTATAATTAGTGACAAATTACACTGAATTAAAGTCATTTTACATGAATCTTTTGAGGAAATTATTTTTAATTAATGGACTTATAAAATAAAGTTTTACCTTCCTTTCTTTTATCAGGGTTGTTTTTCTATAGAATAGTCACACAGGAGAGATTTTCTGACTTTTGTGTGTGCTAGTGTGTGTGTGTGTGTGTGTGTGTGTGTGTGTGTGTGTGTGTGTGTGTGTGTGTGTGTGTGTGTGTGTGTGCGCGCTCACATACCAGCATGTGTATGGGTGTATGTGGGAGAGTCCTGCCGTGTCCATTTAAATAATTTGAAGCTGTGTCTATGACAGTTTTGTTGTAAACACCGTCCTTTAAGCTGGTTTTTCCCAGATGGCAGAAACAAAAGAGGAAAAAAAAAGACCACAGAGCACCTTTACCACGCCTGCTGCAGTCAAAGAAAAAAAAAGCCAGAGAGGCTTTGATTATGGTGCTAACTCAATCCATCAATAACAACCACACAATGTACCATAAAATGAGTTTGTTGTGGCAGGAGTTGGGTGGGGCTGTACCTCAAACACAAAAGCTAGAATCTAAAAGCCTTAAGCTGGTCATGCCAGACTGTTGCTGTTCAGAGCAAGAAAAAAAAGATGGAACAAGAAGGTGGAGATGATTTCATGATGTTGTTGTTGCTAAAATAAAGAGCAGTGTGTTTACCTGACTATCTGTTACTATCTTTTAGAGGGTGAATGACTGTAATGAGTCGGAACAACAGGCTAGATGTAGGCAAACAAACATTGATTTTAGTCAACCAAAACATGATGACAGATAAAATTCTATCCATGTGCATGTTTCAACCTGCAGCATGTTGATAGAGGTTGATATTATCAAGACTCAAGACTTTTTTTTTTTTTTTTTTTTTTTTTACATTGATTTAATACTTCAGTCTTACAGTTGGTGGTGAGAAGTTTACATACACTTGTCACGGGCATCAATGTCACGGTAGTTTGAATGAACTCTACTAAGAAAAAAGGTCAATTATTCAGCCAGACTTATGGCAGAAGCAGGTTACAAAAAGTATTGATCGATTTGCAACTTTCTAAGAGATATTTGATCAAATGTTAGTGGAGGTGAGTGCATAAATTGAACCTGTATGTTTACTTTTAAGCCTGTTTGGATTAGAGAAAACCTGTGCACCCAATTCTTGTTTTTTTAAGTCCTTATAGATGTAAGCTGTACAACCATTCCACTCTGAAGAAAAATCACTTTAAAGAAATCAGCAAAAGCCCCAAATTACCACAAAATTCATGCCCATGATAAGTGTATGCAAACTTCTGAGCACAGCTGTAGATAGATACTTCAGAGGCAGATCGACAGATTGTTCTGATTAGATTGAGTCTTAATCCCATCTCTGCAGGGGATCAGTGGATTATCAGTACTAAAGTTGTCAGTACTACCCACATCTCCAAACATCAGCACAACACAATCTGCCCCCTCTTTGGCACGCTGCTTGCAGTGTAATTCCCTTAAATGGTGAAGGAAGGAAAGGACCTATTGATTGCTCCCACTCAGGAGATGGAAAAGCTTTCACACTTCAGTTTCTGTCTCGGAGAAACACTCACTACGAGACTATAAGTGTGGAACCAAAATGCAAATATTGTGCTAACCGTCCCATTAACTGTGCTTGCTGCAGTACAATGAGATAACAAGCAGCCGAGCTGTCTTTGATCTCACAATTACAGTCTCACGCTCCCACTGACTTGTTCACAAATGCTAAATAGGTGCTGCTGTAATTTTCTCAAAAGCCAAACAATGGTGTGAAAATATCACTTCAACATTTATTTCTCCTAATGAGTCACAACTGTAAAATCACAGGCAACCATACAAAGACGAGGAATTTTTTTTACAGCTGTCAACGACATCCTGAGGAAAGCTATCTGGGGTGTGAACAAAATGAGGAGGAGGAGCGCTAAAGCGATGACAAGATCAACTGATATCTGATCTATCATAAATTAAAATTTAAAAAGTAAAGAAGAAATGGCAGAAACACCCTTCAACCATGTTACAAGCTTTAATGTTCAATAGTTTGTCCACCAGAGGGCACTGTGCAACTTGGTGCCATATGTTTAGAACACCACAAACACAAGAAACAGCTGATCTGGGCAGAGTGTAACTGAGTAATCCACGACTTGTGACAATAAAACAAAATTATTACATGGTTACCAGTTTTAAATAAAGTGTTAAAATGAACAATTTCCCCACAGCAACGGGGTTTGTCTCCACTATAGCCCCCTTTTTATTAGTACCTGGGTCAACTCGACACAGTTCACCACAGTTTTCGGAGTTTTCAATTAAGTCATAGTACCTGGTACCAGGTGCCTGTTTAGTACCTGCTTGGCTGGGGTTCCAAGCATACTGAGCAGGTACTAAAATGTGACATCATCAGACTCCATGCCACCGATTTGCTGGTCAGTAGCGATGAGTCTTGAGAGGATCTCAAAAAAAATCAAAACCGCCATTTTTGAGGGAACAAGGGAAATGGCTACAAAAAACAAAGCCATGGTCCCCCAAGTCTAACGAAAACCACAGCTCGAGCAGCAGGCATATTCTTGCATCAACGTCCACCTTTGTTCTAGCATTCATGTCGCGTAATAATTATGGCACAGGATGCTCTGCAGCATTACTATGACGACAACCACACACACTAGGTGGTACTGGATTGTAATGAAAAACCAGTCGATCCGAGTTGAGTCGTGGCGATCCGTGGCGATACATGACCGATCTGTGCCGAGTCCATCCAAGTAGGTACTAATGGAAAAGGGGCTTATCGGGCTGGGGCTTTTCTTTGTGACTTTTGCATGTTTTCCCCATGTCACCCATTGTCTCTGGGTACTCCAGCCTTCTCCAAAAAACTTGCAGTTAGTGGGGTTAGGTGAATTGTCTTTCTGTATTAACTCTGCAACAGACAGTCAACTTGTCCAGGGGTCATCCAGCTAGGATAGACACCCCTGCAACCCTGAATTAGATAAGCATGAAAAAATGGTTAGGTTAGCAAGGACTCATAAATAATTACACGTAACATGTGTTAGAAAAATCTGTTTATTTTTGTGAATCTAGATGGAAAAATATCGACAGATATATGATATGTTAAATCAGAAAATATCGGCACTGGTATCAGTATCAGTCTTTAAAATTCCTGTATTGGGTCACGCTCTAATGCAGACACAATAATTAAGTAAAAGAATAATGAAATACTTGGATTTTATTCAACAGAAGTGAAACACAAACTTCTTAGATGGTCCGGCCCACACAGGAAGTCATAATGTTTGTTAAATAATTCAAACACAAAGGAGATATCCAGTTAAAAAGTGAGTCCTAGCAGACAGCTCCCAGCTACAGTTACTTGGGTCATCATTCATTCACCCACACGTCTTGAGTCATTCCCAGGCCAGATGAGATATGTAATGTCCCCAGTGAGTTCTGGCTTTACCCTGGGATCCTTTCCAGTTGGGTGTGCCTGAAAAAACCCCCAAAGGGAGGCATTCGTTCACCTATTAATCAAAGCAGGACTTTAGGCCATACTAGCATTCAAGTGGATGACTTATAAATAAGTGTGCAGTTGTTATCAATAGGAAAATGATCCAAAGAGAACAAAAGTGTTTTTGTGCAAGGCTGTCAACGTGCTTTGCTATAGCTAATGCTATAAAGTTGGACATTTTAAGATGGCAGTCTTTGGAGACTGATTCACTTTTGGAGTCAGCCTCAAGTTGAACCCTAGAGGAAGTGCAGTTTTTTTGACACTGTTGCATTGGCTTCTTTCAGCTCCAGAGACTGCTGCTTGAATATAACACATCTAGAAAAAAATGTTTGCTTCCTTGTTGATTTTCAGACTTTCTTTTATGATAAAACACCAAAACATTTATAGAGCTTGAATGCTCAATAAGAGTGGAAAATTGCTAAATAAATGTCAATAAGTACATTATCAACATTTGTAGATTACACCAGCTTGACTGAATGTTTTAGGAATCGCATGTCCATAAATGGCCTATAGAATCTCTCAATCCAGCCAACATACATAAAAATCAAATAAAACTCCCAAATCAGTAAGATGCAGCGCTATGCTAAACACACAGAGGTAACTGACGGCAAAATTCTTTAACTCATTTAAACTGCAGTGTATTTCATCAGAGACCTATGCAGTGTTGCATATCAGACAACTAGCCAAATTGAAATTATTTAAATGCAACTGGAGCCTTTAGGTGGATCTGGCAATTCTATTCAGGCCCTTCGTTTAATATTATTAATAAAATTTGTTACCATGTTTTGATGTGAAAAAACACTCACCCACCTTTGATTACATTGAACACATTTTTTTTTTTTTTTAAAGAAGATTGTTAGATCAATTCATTAGTTGTTAGACCTTGATGCCCTCGGACTGAAAAATATTTATGCATATTCTGATTGATATAATTGATTAGTTGTCATATATAAAAGCCATTGAATATTTCCTTTGTTACTAGCCCCCTTCCCACTGTAACATTACAGCCAACCAGGTACAAGAAACTAGAATATTTTGGTGACTATATCCAATCCCCTATCAGTATTTACACGATTTAATTTGCATAATCACCCTCAAAGCCAATCAGCAAACAGAGAGGTGGGGCAAATATGCTCTTACCGGTTTCGCTTTGCCTTTTCGTTCAACTGCCACATTTCAAACTAGAATGGCGACCGCTCTCTGCGGTCTACAGTCCACTGGCAGTAAATCGGCAAAGACTCACCAAGACCAGCGCAGGAAAGCGAAGGACTCCCGGCGAAGACAGGCTGCTCTGCTGTTTCTCAGTAATATCTCACTCGACGGACGACCCCAGTGTCAACCTAGCGATGGAAATGTCGACCAGAAAGCCGCTGAGGAGCCCCAACCCAGGGACAGAGACTGCGGTGCCGCTGTTGTGCCCCAGCCGTCGGATAGTCAAGGACCTGTCGCCCAGGTGACAGACGTCGCCGCAAGCGGTAGTGGCTCATCCTCCAGTTTCCCAGGGGTGGTCGGTCCGGGTGGACCTTCTTTGGTAATGTCCGGGCCAGGTGCTGTTGGAGCTAACGAGGTATTTTTGGATAATACCAGTGCGGCCGAGACGCTAACCCCAGACACTCCTCTTTCTCCCGTCCCGACCGGACACCCGCACTGCTCCCGTGTCAAGTCAACGCCCGCCGCGCTCAGTCCCGTCGGTGCCGGTAATTCTCTGGATTCACGGCAGAGGTGAGCACATTAGTGATTTATGTGTCAACATGGGCCTTTAAACGGGGCTGCTGACTTCCGTAAGAGACGGCACCAGCTGGTATCTTCGGGGGAAGTCACTTTGATTTTAATGGGTTCCAGCATTTTCGGTATTATTAGCTATCAGTAGGTCTAAATGTTAAACACGAGCACTTAAATCAGGGTTATGTCTCTGTAATCTGGTCAAAAGTGTTCATTTGTGTCCTGAATTAAAACGATAATGTAACATGTTCTATATTCATGTCAGAAGTTGGGGAATTCATTTGCTACGCCAGACAAAAACGATCAACAAAACATATGACATGACAAAACAGAAGCTGAAGTAAAATAAAGGAACCCATTTTTTTATGTATATGTATACAAAATATAATAATAAAAGTGTGAATATAATATAATCATAATCGCAACAGAAGTCTGTATTAAAAGCTATATGTAATACGAAGAGGAACAGAATGAATAAAAGTCTAAAGGTAATTTTTTAATTTCAATAGAACAAATAACGTGAAATAGCTCAGTGCATGAAGTAAAGCACATTTTTTAACACTCTGTGGTGAAAATACTCCAAATAATTCGCCTTTACCTCCAAACCTATAAGGCAAAGAGATTTGTGATTACAGTGAAAGTCCTAACACGTGCACACTCTTTGTTTGGGTTATGTTGTGAAAGCATTATTAATTAAAGTGGTGTTTTAATCAGGCTGAGGAATGTCTCTGGCTCACCGGGACCCAAAGTGCCAAAGAAAGTCCACTTCATCAAGAGTATGAGGCAGTACGATACCCGAGGATCCAGGTGAGTCTCAGAGCAGTGTTTGTACACATATTTCCACCCAGATTTTAGCAGAGGAATGTAAAAAAATGCAGAAAAATCTGTTTAATTTTTAAATAGGCCTTAAATATAGCAGCGTTGTACTCCTCTGTAATAAGCTGCTTATCTGGTGCACAAGCTGCAGAGGAATAACAGGGATACAGCTGCAGAGTTGTGATTGCTAAAGTGAATTTAATCACCCCTGGAAGCTTAGCAAAAGCCAAAAGAGGTGCAGTGTGGAAATTTAACACCCCATTACGGCAACAGTAAGGTAACCCAGAGGGGGCCAGGGAAATGAAATGCCACACTGCTGGCAGCTGGTTGACCACAACAGCGAAAAAAGAAATATTCTGTCTGTAAACTTTGGCACAAACATGTCAAATAATTATTTTTTTTAATCGATTATCTTACTCCCCATTTGCCATCCAACATCCACTGTCTACTTCATATCCATCCCCACATGCATACATATGTGTGTTCAGTGTTTTCTGCTGGTGCGTGCAAACCAATGACAATCCCAAACTGTCCCACAGGTTTGGCTTTCTGTTTCAGTTTGAGGCAGACACACATTGCGTGTTACTTCCTGAGCTGAAGGGAAGCTCTCATTTAGAGTTTATACCATAAGGTAATTAGCACTAATAGAAGTCAGTGTTGTAATACTGTTCCCCCCCCAAGAGATTTGGTATCTCTCCGAGGGTCAGCCGGGCTGCGTGTTTACAGCTGAGTGTTGGCAGTGGCTGCTGACTGTATGTTATTGATGTTTTTTTTGTGGGGAGCTGTTTTTAGTACGTACTGGTTGTGGTGCTGCTCAGTAGATCAGTCTGTTTGTCTGCATTTCTGTCAGCACAGAGGAGTCCTCGTGAGTGTTTACTGTGTTTGCTGGTTGCCTGTTCCTGGTTTGAATGAATCCAGCTGTAGTTTCAGCCTCTTGTGTGTTACCAATACATTCGAGTTGCACAGAGGTTTATGCACTATATATAAGAAGAAACACAGAATCAGCTAATCTGAATTACAAACCCCAAAATACATAGAAGTTGGTCAATATGGCACTTTTTAGGTCGCCTTAATGTTTCTGCAACCCTCATATTGTACCAGAGATGGCTGAAAAATACATTTAAGGTCTGTTAAAGTTTGAGCATCGATATCTTGGGATATTATAATGTCAAGAGCAGAACCGCTCTAGTTATATGTATATGTATAAATATAAAGATTTGTGTAATGTAGAATAACAGAAACAAACCGTGCGTTGGATGTTTTATCTGTTTTCTCATATTTCACTGGAGAAAACTTTAGAAACTGTTTTTAGGGTGAACTTCTCAAAGGTCAAATCATCATGCGGGAAAGGTGGCAGCTGAAAATCATTCCACTGAAAATCAATCAGTGGCTCCCACCTGACTCCCTCATAACCAGCTGTAAAATAGAACGAAAATCACCAATATTCAGAGTTATGGACTCGCAAAGTATAGAAGTGTGGGTCTATTAGCCAAAGGCTTAGGCTTCAGACTACCAATACATGTTTCAGTCATTTTTTTCCCAATGCTGGCTCTATGAGATGTCACTGAGAGCAGATATCTCTCTACTCACATGGATCTTGCCTTTCAAACACTCTCATTTACTAGGGGCAACCATTCAGAAGAATGCTGTCTCACAGGGAGCTAAATCAGCTTGTTTCAGTAAGATAAATAGGGATTATTTTCAACTGTGAATCACACAAAGCGCTCTAGTAGAGCCTAAGGACAAAATATGGAGCTGGAAATGAGCAGAACACGTCCTCTTTAAAATATTAATTGAATATTTGCAGAGTTGCTGTTATTAAAGCAAAGAAAACGCTCTCAGTATTGGCATACCTGTGGTTTTTATGCCCTGAAAAAACGGATTGTGATCCAGATTTTATGAATACCTCTGTGACTTGAATGTAATGGTTCCCGCCTCCTGCTTTAGGTTGTTGTCGAGAGCTGTGTAGCTTTAGTACTGACAAGCGCAGAAGCGGCTGTGTGACTGATTTTGCCGTCGCTGCAGCTGATGAGTGTTCGTGTAGCTGCAGAGTAGTGGTGACTGTAGCTGTTGCTTGTAGACTGACACACCATCTGTTTTGTCTGCCTGTACTTGTTGTGTCCTGCAGGATCATGCTGATTTGTGCCAAGCGGTCGCTTTACGCTGCTTTCTCAGTGCTGCCCTATGGAGAGAGTTCAAATATCAGGTACAAAGAAAGCACCATCCCAAGCAGAGAGCACCCATCCTTCACTTTTATGTTTCCATCCTCCTCCTGTTTGATCCATATCATTCTCAAAAGGGCAGCGAGTGTGCAGGAGTGGGTGGAACGGTCACATAAATGTGTCTTTTCATGAACAGTGACCCTAAGCTGGAGGCTCAGAGGCAAAGACTCTCCTCGGTGGTGGCTGCTGATCTGCTTCCTTCTCTGGAAGGTGTGGAGATGGGTGCCTGTGGAAAGGTGAGTGCCAGCCTGATGTACTGCGATACCTACAGTATACACACGATTGAAGCTCTGCTTGTGCTGTGACTCATACTCATCTGAGACTAGCACACTGTAACTTGCCACTGAAGATTGTGCACTATATTAAAAACATACCAGACATTGAGTAGATCACTAGATCAGAGGTGGACACATTTTTATTTTCCAGAGCACTTTATTAACTAAATTATGTAAACTCCATGAAACTGGTAGACATATCAGGTTATTTTTTCTGGGTGAAAGTGTTTCCTGCACATAAAGAATTTTTTTTCCTCCATATGGAAAAAAGGGCTGCAACTTTGTGTTTTAATGTGAAGAATTTTGCCTGACTCAAAATGAGCTTAAATTGGGTGACCATGCATATAAGCACAGTGCATGTTTACTGCTAATTCTGGATATTTGATAAACATAAAAATCTGTTTTATGCTTGAGTAAATGAGCGCTCTAGCTGTTAAACCTGAATAAATATCAGGTCAGAGTCATTACAGTCAGTTGCCTCGAGATTCATGAACATAGTGCTGCCTTGTATTGATTTTTAATTTATTTCATTTATTTATGTATTTTTGGGACTGGGAGTGGACGTCGGGGACCAAACTGTGATGATTTGCAGGCGGCTTCTATCCTTCGAGCTGTACTTTGCTCATCTGTGCAGTATATTCAGAGTTTGTCAAAACTGGATTGCCCTTTTTGGGGGGGAATTGGACGAGCAGATTGTTGTTTGGTTTCTTTGTGTTTGTTTGTTTTTATTGTAACTAAATATACTGATGAAAAGGTAGATACTTGACTGTCTCGTTATTCCTCAGACGGTGTCCTACGCTCAGTTTCTTTATCCAACCAATGCCTTGGTGAGACAAAAGAGCGGTGGCAGCAGCAGCGGTGGTCCACCAGATAACTGCACAGCCCAGACCCCTCAGTCACGTTTCCGAGGCAACGGGCAGAAGGGCTTCACCCCTGCTCGTCTGAACAACAGCGCGGCACAGGACCCATGTATGAAGCTTACAGATGTGTGCCTGCATCTTGATCCTAACTGACCGGAGCCGTAATTATTCACTCATTTGTGTGTGTGTGTGTGTGTGTGTGTGTGTGTGTGTGTGTGTGTGTGTGTGTGTGTGTGTGTGTGTTTTGATTTCAGATGTGGAGGAGGTGGTGGAATATGACCCCAACCTGCTCAGTGACCCTCAGTGGCCCTGCGGGAGACACAAGCGGGTTCTCATATTTGCATCATACGTGGTGAGTGAGGCTGCAGCTCTTACTTTCATTATCAGCTAGTCGGGGAGTTATTTATCAGATCGCAGCAGATGAAACCAAGCAAAACAAAAAGAAACTCGGGGGGGGGTTCATCTTACAAGCTAACTTATAAACACAGGTTTATAATAGAGGTGGTGTTCGTTCATCATCGGTTCGTCTGTGGTGTTGTTTTTGCCATCAAAACTCAACTAATTTTAACTGAGGAAATAGCATCCATGTCTCATTCACATTTTGTGTTTTATACCAGACCTCAGTGCAACTCACCAGTTCATCCACTCTGAAATAAGGCATTTACCACCCCTCCTGCTTCCCTTTAAGCCATCTTCATTCTTATTGGCTGTCCTTCCTCTGGTGGGTGGGCCAGAGGTGTTAATATTGGAAATCTTTGGAGAATTCTCTGCAAATTTGGCTGTAGGAGTCCCAGGAGGAAAAAAACGCTCATAAAAACTTTTTAAGTGTTTCTTTTTTTTAATCAGCTTAGACCTGTGATAGTTATAATTGCATTTTTATGTCCCTATCCCCACTGAAATTATAGGAACTTTAGATAATGCTTAAAAGTAAGTTCCCAGAGGAGTTCCAAGGCTGAGTGCCTGTTTTAGCAAACTAGAGATATTCTCTCCCTTGGACATCATATAAAAAACCTTCTGAGCATACACCACCTTGTTCCATGAAATCATCTGCAGCATGTGACAGAAACTAAAAGGTCCAAAATCTAAAAATGTTCAGCTGATAACCTCATAGCAGTTACAAACGAGAGCAAATGCTGACTGGAGCTGAGGCTGTTAAATGTTTAACTCTGTATCTGTATTGCTGGGGATGAGAGAAACCTGATTTTTACAGTGAGGTTTGTCCTCGAAGGAGGCGCTTTCTCTGCCATGTGAATGGATAACCAGGTTACTAATAAACCTTTCCACAAATGCAATACAAAAGACTGCAGACATGGAAAGTAACAGTGGAGCAAACACAGAATGACAACACAGAAAAGTAAATGTTTGTGTGCACGTTTGTTCTTACGACTCAATCCAAAACTCCCAGATGTCTGCAGAAGTCTCCCAAAGCATTTCTTACTTAAAAAAAGCATCAGAGGATATAAAAAAAAATCCAAAATAGTTTCCCTCATGTTTTTGTATCAGATTCCAGTCTGCCACAAGTCATTTCACATCCAAAAACTTGAAATGGGATTGTTGCAGCAGTGGATTGTGTTTGCAGGAGGCTGCTCAATATGTTTTTGTGCAGTTTCATTCAGCACCACCACACCCAGAGCAAACACTGTACATGCTGCTAGCTATAGAAGCTAACCCGCCTGTTAGTTTCTAACAAGAGATGACTTCTGCAAATAGCTACATAAATAAACTTGGATCCAGGTGGGGCTCAGTTGATGAATTTGTTATTAATCTTTGCTGGAAAGTAATGAAAAATATATATACAATGAGAAATGATTCAAGGCACGGCTGTTCCTCTGGTTTTCCATGACGCTGTGGGCCGTGATTGTACACAGTGTTACATATTTTAAAAAAAGTCATGTCTGGAAAATTTTTTTATTTTAATAGAGTTAATATATTCACTGAAGCATGCAAAATGCTACCTTCATAATATAGTTACAGAGTTACAGGCCCTCAGATTAGACACAGAGAGGTTGAGATTTGGCATTTTATTATTTTTATTTACCTTTTTTAAGTATATTTGAGCCCCATGACTTCATAAATACAGTAGATATCTACATGAAAATTTTCAAAGCAGAAAAAAACAATCACGTTGTTTAATTATACCAACACAGAGGGAATCACGACTAGGAGATCAACCTGACACTTAAAAAGAAGACATTTCATGTGACATAACCTATTATTGGCCAATTATCAATCCCATGATATGACCGTGAGATGACCCTGAAAGTCTACCCAAAATGCACTTTTTAAAGTGTTCTTCAGTAAATTATTAGAAACCAGATCAAACATCCAGGGTACCAATGCTTGTTTCTGTTCTCAGCATCACAGATATTAAGTTGCTATTAGCAAAACTAACACCAGACTTATAATCACATTGGCTAAAATATCATGCACCTTGAATTATTTATTTATTGTAATTTTCAGTAGTTTCCAGGAAAAAGTATTAATGAATGTATGAAATGACCCCCACTTGGAGTCAGATGAGGGATCCTGAGAGGGTCAGCTGATTTTATCTTATTCTGTTTGTTTTTTTTTAATTGAATGACCCACGTTTAATTTTATATATAAGGGCAGATGTTATACTGACAGGACTGCACAGATTCATGTTAAAGTTTTTTTTCATGTGACTGGAGACATGATGATACACAGGTCATAAATATCCCCACACTTTCATTTTAGTCTCTAAAGCTTGGCTGCTGGAAGTTTAATATGACGGTAAATGTATGACAGTCAAAAAAAGCACAACAGGGCTTCTTTGATAGTCTTAAAATGAGCTTGATGAGTCGTACAGAAGCTCAAAGTGTAGACGACTGTGATGGAAAAGCTCCCGTCCTCTCACTCTCTGCTCTGTTATGTGTCCTCAGGCTTACAGTAACCATGTTTTCTACAGCAGGTGTGAACTTTTCTCCGTGTCCTCTGTGACCGAGTTTCTCTGAGTTTCCCTGGTTCTTTGTCTCGCCCCATCTGTCCTCCTTTGTTTCAGAAATCAGGACAGGCCAGTTTCATTTGCCTTGTAAATTGTTGTAAAGCAGTTCTGCAGTCATGTTGAAGAGTAAATAAACCCTTTATCTCCAGCTCACATGATTTTATTGTTCCTCAGCTGACTGCGTCACTCGTCTCTGACCTCCAGCATGAGTGTGCTGGTGAAGCAGTCCTTATCAACACAAGCAAAGCTGAAACGCTTTACTGCGGCTGTTATTCCTGGCAGTTCCATATTGACACGGCGGTTTTGTTTTTCCATCTCTGCAGACGACGGTCATTGAATACGTGAAACCATCTGACCTGAAGAAGGACATGAATGAGACTTTCAAGGAGAAGTTTCCCCACATTAAACTGACACTGAGCAAGATAAGAAGGTGCAGATTTCTCACATTCCTCTCTGCTTTTCAGAGTTTGAGCCTTTTAAAGATTCGGCCTCGGTCTGTAATCTGGTTCAGAGTGTACATACAATACGCCCTTCTTAGAAAACTGATGACTGTGACTTCTCACCTCCTCTAGCCTGAAGAGAGAGATGAGGGCCGTGAGCGAGGAGTGCGGCCTCCAGCCGGTGACCATAGCAATGGCTTTTGTTTACTTTGAGAAGCTGGTGCTGCAGGGACGCCTCAACAAGCAGAACAGGAAGCTGGTGGCGGCGGCGTGCGTGCTGCTGGCTGCAAAGATCAGCAGCGATCTGAGAAAGCCAGAAGTTAAACAGCTGATTGATGTGAGTAAAGTTTCCACTCAGAAAACAAAACAGGATGTGTTTAAATGTAACTACCTACCTTTCTCTGCTCATACGAGAGCAGTAACTAGTGTGCAGTGTAGTGCTAAAACCAGACTTTAACTGACCCACAATCATATAATGCAGTGCATTCTTCAGGACCAACAGTTGGGAGAAACAGAACAGTTTTTACAATAATATAAACTCAGCTCTGCAGAACATCTGCAGTCTCAAAAAAGACTAAAACCTGTAGATTTTCTTTCACTTAGTTTTTCTAAACTCTTAATTTTCATTTGAGTTAACGAAAATGTTTTATAATAGCGAGTTTTAAGTCAACTGTGATAATCGTGGTCTGCATACTGCCAGCTTTCAGTTTAACTTTTTATTAACGTAAGCTAGCTGTGGATAGCAGCTGAAAACTGTTATGACTTCTATTGTCATTTTTAACTGTAAGAAGAAACTAATCATTAGTGAAGGTTCAGTTCACTACATTTACTTTACAGGTGGTGAACGGGCCTGCGGGTCCAGTCAGCTGGACCCAAGAACCTTTTCACTGGTTTGGTGTAATAACAGGCATGTAGTGCCATTAAACTTAAAAAAAAATGAAGAAACGTGCACTGCTCTCAAAAAACCCAACACATTTTAAAACCTTATTCGGTGTAAAGTCGACAAACTAAGTCTCGACTGTGGAGGCAGAATTGTTGAAGTAACTTTAGGTTTAACCCTGTTCTCAGTGTTACATGTTTGGCTCATGTCTTACTGTTATTCCCAAGATCAGTACGTACAAAATCTACGCCTACCAGCCAAAAAGTTCTTTGGAAAATGGTGTCGCCTTTCATGGAAGATCAGACCTCAGTTCAAACATAGGCTCCTAATTTTTCCTGTTAGCAGAGGGTCATTTTAAAACACTTTTATCTTTCTGTGAACCTTAATACTGTGAAATAGGGCAACTAAATCTTGCACTTACTGACCTTTTATATGAATTTTTCAAGGAGGCTAGTTTGAATCCTGTCTTTCTATTTGATCTGAGAGAACAGTGCTGAAACTGTCTCAGTGTCACTGTTTTAGGAACACATCACTGTGTCGATGCTTATAAAATATGCATCCAACAGGAGGAAAGGCGAGGAATAAATCTGTTTTTTGATTGATGCTCAACAGAAAGAGATCTAAAGCTGTGCACTGAGGTCCGCAAACTGTTTGTTAGAGATCTGATTGGTCATTAATTGGTGGTTTCTTACATGCTGAACTCTTATGTTGAACAAAATATGCTTAAAAATAAGTTACCATGACAATGAACCACCTTCATAACACTAAAGAAAACTCAGGGTTGAACCTGAAGTTAGCTTAATAATATGGAGTCCTGCTTCATGGTGCAGGTCTATTTAATAACAAAAAAAAAAAGAAAAAGATATCACAGATCATTTAAGTCAACTGTTGGCATGGACAAAGCAACAGGACAAATCATCATCATCACCACCTGTTTCTTCCTCTGCTTTTTCTCTCCGTGGACGAGCAGAAGCTGGAGGAGCGTTTCCGCATAAACAGACGCGAACTGATTCCTCTGGAGTTCCCGGTACTGGTTGCCTTGGAGATGGGACTATATCTCCCCGAGAGCAAGGTCATGCCGCACTACCGAAGGCTGGTACAGCAAGGTTAGACCAGACGTGGCGGAGTAGGACGTGCACATGTGTGGCGTGTCGACCAGTTTATAAGCTGTGGTGTTTGAAATAAATACTTGTGGTACTATTTATTGTTGCTGTACATTAACTAGGTTACACTCAGACTTGATGGCATGTGTTTCTCTCCCTGAATGTCTTTTTGTAGGTGTGACGTTCTCATGTTGATCCAGTCATGAGCTCTATGTTAGAGATGTTCACTGAGCACATTAATGGTGCTTTTATTTTGGTTTCTTGTGGGTTTTTAGGATGCCACCCTGTTTTAACGTCTTTGTAAAGGTACGCTGTGTGTGTGTGTGTGTGTGTGTGTGTGTGTGTGTGTGTGTGTGTGTGTGTGTAAAAAAGAAAAAAAAAAACCTCATGTGCACCTTTCTTGTTACTATACAGCCTGTATAGTATTTATTGTAAAAGACATATTGCTGATTTCTTTTTTCTTTTTTAAATGCCTTGTAAACCCACTGTGACGCTGAAGCATTTTTAGCAATGAGCCTGAAACATGACACTGTAGATCGTAAGTGGGAAACATCTTTTCGGGGAGAAGTGGCCTTTAATTTGTTTACGTCCATTCGATATTTGTACTATGTCTCACAATTATCCAGCCAAACTCTCGTATTTACCGCGAATAGTAAGAAAACATCAGACTCCTGTGGCAGCTCTGTGTTCTGACTTTGGTGTTGGTCGTGCTTGTATCCAGTATTTCCACTGTGCTGTGGTGTCACATGCAGAGAAACAGGATGATGGAAGTTTCTTATTTATAGTAAACATTTTTTTTCCTCTTGTTGTTTTTGTTTCGTGTCATTACCCAGGGATATGTTTTGTAAAATGCACTGGTTAGTTATCTTTTAATTCTCAGGAATTCTTACTTTTTCTTTTCTTTTTTGGTGCAGTCACACTATGGAAAAAGGGTTGGAACAAACTATGTAAAATGACCTTGAGAACGTTGCGTCAAAGACATTTTTCAGGCTTGCAGTCACTCAGTTTCAGTCTTCAAAGAAACTTTGAGTTGCAAGCAGTCTGTTAGCAAATGAATGATGTTAATTATATGCAATCAGTTTGTGATAATGTGGGAATTAACTATCTGTTGGATCTACACAAAAATTCACATGAACTGTTTTTATTTAGAATCCAACCAGGATCGCGTAGATTTAAAGGATGTAGTTGCGTGTCCTGTTCCACTCACTGGTGCAAAATGACTCTGCCAACATGTTGCAATCAGTCTGTGTGTTTGCAAATAATTCCTATCTCACTGGTAAACCTCGAGCGAGTCTAAATTTAGAGACTTGCTTCTTTAGAAAAGGTGACCTGCAGTTGAAAGCGGTGGCCCAGATGTTGAGGGTGTAGCGCGCCGAACCTCTCTCCAAAAGCTGAACATCGGAGGTTGTCAACCTATTTTACTCTAGTGCGACTGAGCCGTTAATCTTTTGTAAAGTCAAACCCAAAGACGCCGTAGCGATCATCACTGGAAGATTGTGGTGTTTTCATTGTGACTCCATGAATAGATGAACCGGACGGTAGAAACACGTCAAGTACAGACAAAAAGTGCCTGAAATCACAGCGGCAGTGAAATTGTTAATGATCGAAGTGACATTTCTTTGTCTTTCTGTGGTTGATCTTTAAATGTTGGTCTTGTCTGGGAAAGATAATCTGTCTTCTTACTTAATGGTGATTCAGTTTACTGTGTTTGCCTGATGTGATTAAATTTAAAAAAGTGTTCAAAATAACCGATGTGCAGAAAATGTACGGTTGTTGTCGAATTGTTGGATGATCATTGTGTGTTTACACTGTTCCGTAAAATGAATGTTTTTAAAATATATTTTAAGACACTGAAAAATTAAGTTTGACTTGTCTTCTTGGCTACTAAAACAAAAACAGTCAGACACTAACAAGTGTTTCTATTATTTTTACTGTTCCCTCATGTTTGGACAGGATAGGCTAGTAGCTGACATGCAGGTGGAGTACATGTTCACCCAGTTACATCAGTAGATATTAATTCAACACAGCACTATCAGCTGGGAGTCACACTTTCCACTACATCAACCATAATCTTTACCCTTGAGGTGTGGCGGGAATAAAACGGCAGCTAAGCAGCAAAATAAATACATTAAATAATAATATTTCTTAAAAGAGCGCTCAGTCCAGACTCATGTCTTCATCGTCGTCTTTCTTGTCTTTGGAGTCGCCGTCTTGATCAGACTTTGTCTCCGTCTCCATGGCTTTAGCAAAAGCCTCCACATCTGGAAAGAATAAAGGAGCAGAATTCAAAGCTGGAGCTGAAGTTAACCTGCTCAGCTAACTACATGATAACCTGGAAGCAATTTCTCATCCACAGTTTAAAGAGCTTTTCTCCACTAAAGTTAAAACAATTACTACATTTCAAATTTTACCCGGACAGAAAATTATTTCTGTTAGCATTTAACACGTTTTGTTTCAAAACTTCACACAGATGCAAACATAATTTTATTTGTTTACTACAAAATTAATCTATCGCTGGTTCTTACTGCAACGTTAGTGTCAAAGCATTTTAATATTGTGGCGTTAAGGATTTAAAACAAGTACAGTGTTATTAAAATATAATTAAACTGCTTTTATTCAATCAAATATTTAAGTGTAAAAAAAAAAAAAAAATCACAAACTCCAAAGTCTGTCGACTAACATCAACCCAGGTGAAATGTTGTTAAGAATATATAAAGTAGCATAATTAAGCTGTCAAAGTTTGGTCTAAACTTAAAACGAAACTTTTTATTAAAAATAAAATCACATGAAGTTGATCTAAAACAGAGATAAAACCTACAGCTATTCATGGATTATTGCTAATGTAATATTTGCCTTGGTGTACTAAGGCCCAGTTTCAGCTCCTTTGTGTTTCTTTGTTGATCAAAGGCTGATTGTTAAAGTTTTTCAAATGAT